>NC_090755.1:52877564-52900064 GCF_036898095.1 Palaemon carinicauda | reverse complement strand
ACATCAGCAAAATAATAGAAGAAATTCCAAAGAAGATCCAATTGATAAAGAGACTTATAAAGAAAGTCTACATCAATCAACACATTCCATCAAAGAACAATAAGAAGTCCAATATGGTGAATATGCTGATTGATGCATTGGGAAAAAGAATGCCAAAATGGTGTAATACATGTAAGATATGGTATTCCATTAATAATCCTCAACAACTGATTAGAAAATGTGAGGCCTGCCATGTTCCAACACACCCTACATGTGCTGAAATACAGCAAAAAATAAAAGATAGAGACACAAAGGTATTCTGCTCAACATGCTTAGTCTGGATAGAAAATATAATTAAGTCGAGACTAAATCTGCAAATAGTTGAAGATAAGGAAGAAGAAGAAGAAGAAGAAGAAGGAGAAGAGAAAAATGAACAGGATATGTGTAAGGATGCAGAGGAAATCATTGATATAACTTATGATGCCATCCAACAACATACTTATGAAGAAATAGATTATCAGAGGGAAACAAATAATAGACCCAAGAGACTCTACCCGGACCTACATACTTTTAGGGAAGAGCAAGAACAAGAAAAAAAAGAAAAGAAAGATATAGTCTGCAATATGCTGAAAAGAGGGAATTGCAGATTTGGCGAAAGATGCTACTACAAGCATCCAAAGATATGCCATAATTATGAAATATATGGTAAATGTGCGTATTTAGACGGATATGGAGACGAATGCAGAGATCTCCATCCAAAAATATGCAAAAACCTAAAAGAAGGAAAAGGATGCAGTTTCAACAAAAAATGTCTATATATGCATCCTGCAACTATGAATGAGAATAAGAAAACTCAGCAAACTGAAAAGAAAAATGAAAGCAAAAATTAAACAAAAAAAGAAACAAAAAAGCAGGCCGCGTATATACCGCGATATGCACCAAAAACCCAAAGATATGAGGCCTTTCTACCCAAATCTGCACATATAGAGCCCAACTACAAAGAATGCATCTATAATGCCAGGGGTTGGTGCAGATATGGGGATAATTGCAGGTATACACACAAAAATGAATATGAAGGCGAAAGAACAAATATAATAGAAAAGTTGGTTTTTTTAATGGCAGAATTCCTGGAAATGAAGAAAAGAACATCATATCAGAACAGGAAGGAAGCATGGGAGAATCCATATTATTACCAATTTTAAATAATGGGGATGAAACACAAACCATAGTAGTGATGAATGCACAGAGTTTAGTCACGAGTAACTCTAAAAGGAAAATAGAGTTCTTAGAAGATCTAACCCAAATTGAAAAAATAGATATATTAAATATAAGTGAAACATGGTATTCCCAAGAGACTGGCAGTGATGACCAGATAAAGGGTTTCCAAACTTATAGATCTGACAGAATAAATAGGAATCAAGGGGGAACCGCAATATATGGAAGAGACATAAATCAAGGAAAAGTCTGTGAAAAATACTGCAACACAGAATGTGAATTGATTGCGGTAGAATTTGAATCTGAAAAACTAGTGAATATTGTAGTTTACAGACCCCCAAATACTTAGGAGTTTGACATAATAATAGAAAAAATAGGTGATATATGTAGAAACCATAAAGACTGGAATATACTCCTATCCGGAGATTTTAACTTTCCTTTCGTGGATTGGAAAGAACGGATAGAAGAAAGTGGTTGTATGTATACATATAAAAAAGAGAGCAATAGTAGCGCAGAAGATAAGAGACAATTTGAAAAGCTTCAAGATATGCTATTAGAACATAATATGCAACAAATAAACCACATTCCAACAAGAAAGGAAAATGTCCTAGGTCTAGTATTTGTGAATGAGGTGAATTATGTTAAAGAAATAATAGTGTATAACACGGAAATTTCAGACCATAATGTCATAGAATTAATAGTCCATTCCAAAGCAAGTGATCACAGAATTAATAGTCCATTCCAAAGCAAGTGATCACAGAATTAATAGTCCATTCCAAAGCAAGTGATCACAGAATTAATCAAAGCACAAAACATTGGGAAGGATATGGAAAATATAATTTTTATAGTAAGAATATAAAATGGTCAGAAATAAATGAAGAACTGAATAAAGAATGGAAAAATGTGTTTGTTAGTGATAATATACAGGTAAATACGGACATACTGTACAAAATACTGGAGAAAATTGTTGAAAAATATGTACCGAAGAAAAACAATAAACAAAAGACATGCATACCAAGAGAAAGAAGGATCTTATTTCAGAAAATTAGAAAGTAGAAGAAAAATCATACAAAAGAAAAAAATGTGTGGAAAATGATAGAAATAAAATGTATGATAGAAAATGCAGAACAAAAGATTATACAGTCAAAAGAAAATGAAAAAAAGGGACTTGGAAGAAAGGACACTTCAAAATATAAAAAAAAAAAACCCAAAGTACTTTACTCCTATGCAAAAAAGATGAATAAAGGGAGATTAGAAATAGGCCCTCTAAGAATTGAAGGACGGCTAACAAATGAAAAAAAGGAAATATGCAACATATTAGCAGAAAAATATAAGAGTGAGTTCACGCCAAGAATTGCGAATGAGAATAATGAAACAGAAATGAGAGAAGAAAATGTTGAATATCTAACGGATATAGATATTAATGAAGCAGATATTGTCAAGGCTATAAACGAAATTAAAAATGGATCAGCAGCCGGACCAGATGGAGTTCCAGTGATTTTGTTAAAAAAAACTGCAAACACTATCGCGAAGCCGCTTGCAATACTGCTAAGACAAAGTGTAGATATGAGCGAGATATATGTTAAACATAAATTAGCTTATATAACCCCCATCTTCAAAAGTGGATCAAGACTAGAGGCAAGCAATTATAGACCTGTTAGTCTAACATCACATATTATGAAAGTGTATGAGAGGGAAATAAAAAAGAAAATAATGGATCATCTGGTTATTACATAATTTGTTTAATATAGGTCAACACGGTTTTGTGCCCGGAAAAAGTACACAAACCCAACTGATAGCAAACTATGAAAACATATACAAAAATATGATAAGTGAAAAAGACACAGATGTGATCTATCTAGATTTTGCAAAAGCCTTTGAGAAGGTAGACCACAATATATTAGGGAAAAAAATGAGAAAGCATAATATTATGGGAACGATAGGAAAATGGGTGAAAGAATTCATGCAAAACAGAAAACAGATAGTGGTTGCAAATGACGAGAAATCGGATGAAGCTCAGGTAATATCTGGCATGCCACAAGGTACGGTTTTAGCTGTACGGCTGTTTGTTATTATGATCTCAGACATAGACTGTGATGTTGAAAACTCTGTAGTGAGAAGTTTCGCCGATGACACAAGAATAAGTAGAAAAATTACTTGTGATGAAGATAGGAACTCACTACAAAGATATCTAAACAAAATATATGAATGGGCGGAGATAAATAGGATGGTATTTAACTCCGATAAATTCGAATCAATGAATTATGGAAACAGAGAAGGAATGGTATATGCATACAAGGGACCTAATAACGAGACAATCACAAACAAGGAAGCAATTAAAGACCTTGGTGTAATGTTAAATAGGAATATGTTATGCAACGACCAAATAGCAACACTGTTGGCTAAATGTAAAGCAAAAATGGGAATGTTATTCAGACACTTTAAAACAAGAAAAGCTGAACACATGATTATGCTTTACAAAACTTATGTACATAGTACACTCGAGTACTGCAATGTGATATGGTACCCACACTACCAAAAGGATATTGCACAAATAGAGAGTGTACAAAGGTCCTATACTGCTAGAATAGAAGAAGTTAAGGACCTTGACTACTGGGAAAGACTGCAAATTTTAAAACTATACAGTCTAGAAAGGAGAAGAGAACGCTACATGATAATACAAGCAAGGAAGCAAATAGAAGGAATTACTGAAAACATCATGGAGCTAAAAATATCAGAAAGAGCAAGCCGAGGTAGATTAATAGTGCCAAAAAATATACCAGAAAAACTAAGGAAGGCGCACAGGACATTAATCCACTATGCACCAGCATCGATAATGCAGCGACTATTTAATGTGCTGCCAGCTCATTTAAGAAACATAGCGTAGATGTGTTTAAGAATAAGCTCGATAAATACCTAAGATGCATCCCAGACCATCCAAGACTGGAAGATGCAAAATACACCGGAAGATGCATTAGCAACTCTCTGGTGGATTTACGAGGTGCCTCACACTGAGGGACCTGGGAGAACCCAAACAAAAAATAAGGCAATAAGGCAATAAGGTAAGGCTCTCTCAACGATACCTTTGTTTATTGCGTACCCTCATGACATTAATAACATTTCTCCTAATAAAACAAGAGCTTTGAATAAAAGCAACAAATTGCCAATACAATCGCGAATAGCAAAATCAAACAAATAAGTGTCAGATCTGTTATAAAGTCTACAGACTGAATCTCAACAAACTTTTAATTTGGAGGCAATTGTCACTTTTCTTAATATTCGTAGTTTCTTTGGTTTACCGTGTGAAGTCAATCTCTTGTGGAGTAAATAGTTATTTTTGCTTCGAGGAAACTGCTCAGCAGAGGTTTCGAGTCATCTTCGTCTTCAACTTTAAATACAATATCAGGAAACTAGATTTTCGGAAGTGGTCCTGCTTTTGTTTAAGGTTTCATTAGAAAATGAGCGAAATGTATTGTATAAAGTAAAATAAAACGGAATTACTAAAAAGATGCATAACTTCAACAAATCATATTTTGTTGATTTTGCCTCACAATGATATACCTTGAATGAAGACTTTTATTATTGCTCCCTTGATTTCATGGAATAAATAAATGAATCAATATATGAATAAAATAAGATTATTTAATGAGCCCAAAGAAGACTTAGTTTTGTTTCAATGACTGGATAATTGCAAATCGTCAAAATAATAATTTTGTCAATATGTATTATTTTTAGGCAAATATTACTCGTTTTGTGATGTTCATCTTTTGCATCTACAAAATGAGAGTATATCTTAGGCAGAAGGATCCACTAACCCCATCTATCATGCATAATTTTGGTGAAGCTTTAAAATGGGAAATATCATTTTTTGTTGCTTTAACATAATAGGGAAAGTGGAGAGCAAAGCTGGACCAGTCGGAAATGAGATTAGGTCTCAAACACATCCCATTACGCATTGGCCAGACTTTTCCAAATATTGATGTTTGTGTTCTTTTAGGGTGATTAAATCACTCTCTCTCTCTCTCTCTCTCTCTCTCTCTCTCTCTCTCTCTCTCTCTCTCTCTCTCTCTCTCTCTCTCTCTCTCTCATAATACACACACACACACACACACACACATATATATATATATATATATATATATATATATATATATATATATATATATATATATATATACTGTACATATATATATATATATATATATATATATATATATATATATATATATAGTTAGATATATATAGATATATATATACACATATATACATATATATATATATATATATATATATATATATATATATATATATATATACACATATATATGTATATATATATACACACACATATATATATATATATATATATATATATATATATATACATATATATATATATATATATATATATATATATATATATATGTGTGTATATATATCTTATTGTTCGTTTACCGGGATAATTTCGGGGAACGAGAAACTGCTGTATAAAATGTCATTTAGTTCGAAATCTAATAGCATCTAGAGGATAAATAATTTTATTTGTTCATGTTTAGAATTGTCTGGAGTATTGGTATGCATTTGATATAACATTATGTAAATGAAGTAATTTATTGTTGTATCATCGGAATGTAACGTGATGAAATGCAATATAGATTCTGAAAACACTTTGATTCCACGAAACTGAAGCAAAAAATGGGATACCAAGTTTTTTATTTGTAAACACGGGCTCTCACCTTCCTAGTGGGCGTTGCCATCTGTACACCTCATAAGGGTGCACTGTGGGCAAGCTATTATTACTAATGAATCTTACTAACTGCACCCACTTTTTAGTCATCTTTGCTTCTGTTCAACTTCCTTTCTTCTGAGTTGCTCTCCAACCTCTTTGCATTATTACGTGATAGTGAAACAGAAGAGTTCTCCCTCAGGTTACATTTCGACAGTGAGTGGCCTACTCGGCCCCAGTGCTGGACCATACGGTGCAAATTCTGTAGATTAGATTAAACTATATGGGTTTCAAACCACAATGGAAGGTCCTTATTCTGCACCACGCTTTGATGATTGTTCTGGTTTTGAAAGATATCGAAAATCAATCAATAATACATCACAAGTATGCAATTCCAGTTGAGAGGCCAAGCAAACGTTCCGGATAGGCTTCGTTAAAAAACTTAATATTTCATGAAATGTCTCATTCACTAATTTGTATTTCTTTTCTTGAGTCGAGTAACTTGTTTTCATCTCGTTTTAAATATATTCTAAACATTTCATAATAAGCTTTGGTCGGGTTACTGAGTTTCCATGCGTATATTATTCGCTGATGAAGACATGCGATATCTAACAAGCATTTTTCGCTTTTTATAGACTGATAGCAATATAAAGCTTTTAACCAATGGCTAATTTCTGTATCTCTGGAACTGGATACAGTATTTTCTCAATCCTCTCTTCATGGAATTGAGGATTTTTGTTATAATCTCTACGGCATTAAGAGTTTTCATAGTCCCCTCTCTGAGTCTACGGCATTGGAAACTTTTTCTAATCTCATCTCTGCGATATTGAAGATTTTTCTAATCCTTTATCTATGCCGGTAACGACTTTTAATCCTCTCTTTAAGATACTAAATATTTTGTCTGATCCCCAATCTATGTCATTAAGGAGTTTTGTAATCACCTTTCTAGTGCATTTAGGTGTCTAGTCCTCTCTCTAGTGCATTATGGCTTTTTATAATCATATCTGTCGGGCATTAGGGATTTTTTTTTTATCCTTGCTCTCATGCATTAAGGAATTTTACAATCATCTCTCTAGGTTGTTAAGAATTTTTCTAATCCTCTCTATAAGGCAATAAGGATTTTTCTAATCTTCTCTTTAAGGTATTGGAGATTCACATATTAGAATACTTGTTTCAAGATTAGAAAAAGATTCCCAAATTATAATATTGAGGATTCGAGAAGAAGATGGCTCTTAGGCACCGGTGAAAAATTAACGAAGATGTACTTGCATTAATACACTTCCTAATTGCGCACCGCGCTGGTTCATCTGAATGGCAGCATTGCAACTAATTTTTACAGCTTCATAATGAGCTCATCTAATTTTGACACAATTATGTACTTTAGTATACATCGAGTGTTATAAGGAGAATCAATGGCTTACCAGAATCAATCAATTTCAACTGATTACAGGTTTATTATTTTCATAATTATCTCATTGAATTTTGATATGCTTGAATGATTACTTTTTTTCAATTAATGGCATCCTTTCGATTTTCCTATTTTGTGATAGGAAACATACAAACTAAGAATTGATATATTCAAAACTTTATCTGTCAGAAGATTATTTTTTCACGCACGTCAATGTTACTTCATAAGAATTCCCTCATGAACTGCACCGCTGAAATATCATCATTATAGTTCTTTACACTGGTTATTCACTATTATTATTATTATTTATTAATTAATAATCATTGATTATTAATTATTAATTAATTAATATCTATTAAATATTAATTATTAATTATTAATTATTAATTATTAATTATTAATTATTAATTATTAATTATTAATTATTAATTATTAATTATTAATTATTAATTATTAATTATTAATTATTAATTATTATTTATTGTTTATTATTTCTTAATCATTAATTATTAATTGATAATTAATAATTAATGATTAATAATATTCAATTATTGATTAATAATCATTATTAGTTATTAATTACTAATTATAAATTTTTATTTATTATATATTATTGATTATTTATTGTTTACTATTTATTAATTATAATTAATAATTATGAATCATTAAATAATAATTAACAATTATTATTTATCAATGATGAATTATCAATTATTGATTATAAATTATTAATTATTGATTAATAATTAATAATTATTAATTATTAGTTATTAATTATACATTATTTATTATTAATTATCCATTATTATTTATTTCTTATTACTTATTATTTGTAATCTATTATTCATTATTTCTTATTTACTATTTATTTATCATTATTATTATTATTATTATTATTATTATTGTTATTATTATCATTATTATTATCATTATTATTATTATTATTATTATCATTATTATTATTATTATTATTATTATTATTATTATTATTATTATTATCATTATTATTATCTTTACCCTTATCTTCATCTTTTTTATTTTTATCCTTAGATTTATTATTATTATTATTATTATTATTATTATTATTATTATTATCATTATTATTATTATTATTCTTATTATTATTTTTATTATTATTATTATTATTTTTATCTTTATCTTTATCTTTATCTTTATATTTATCTTTTTATTTTTATTTTCAAATTTATTATTATTATTATTATTATTATTATTATTATTATTGTTTTTATTATTATTTTTATGTTATATTATTATTATTATAATTTTTATTATTTTTAATATTTCTATTTTTATTATTTTTATTTTTATTATTATTATTACTATTATTATTATTATTTTTATTATTATTGTTATTATTTTTATTATTATTATTATTATTATTATTATTATTATTATTATTATTATTATTATTATTAGCTAATCTACAATCCGATTTGGAAAAGCAGCATGCTATAGCCCAAAGTCTCCAGTAGGGAAAAATAAATCAGTGAGGAAAGGAAATAAGGAAATAAATAAACTATATGTGAGAAATGATGAATAAAGAATATAATATATCTTAAGATCAGTAACAACGTTAAAAAAGATATGTTATAATAAGTAAACTATGAAGACACACTTTTGTCACCTGGTTCAACATGAAAACATTCGTTAAAATTTGAATTTTGAGCGACGAAGTGGCTGCTATTTCTTATATCGTACAGTTAAGAGAGAATCGTGTCAGACAATATTAATTCTCTCCCAGTAAAACACTTCAGTGTGAGAATTACGTGATGTTAGCTAAGAGGAGGTCTACTGTATGAGTAATAAAATCATGTTCCTGATTCAAAATTGATAAACCCCAAGACCGCAGAAATGTTTGGCCAGTTAAATATTCATGTATTTTTACATAGAAAATTGAAGAAACACACAGACTTCTCTAGTCTTACGAAACAGATAATTTTCCTTTGCAAGAGGAAGACCTGATGTTACAGGATGTAATTGAACACCTATACTGGACTGAATATACCAACTGAAACCTCATTGGAATCCACAGAAAATATCCCGATTTTGTACCTGTGCAGTTGCTTTTATTCCAACATATCCCAAACCTAATACTGTATGGTAAAGAGAGAGAGAGAGAGAGAGAGAGAGAGAGAGAGAGAGAGAGAGAGAGAGAGAGAGAGAGAGAGATTTGTAGTGTTAAAATAACATTGACAGAACATGAGCCATAATTTTTATTCATACGTAAAATTATAAGAGAGAGAGAGAGAGAGAGAGAGAGAGAGAGAGAGAGAGAGAGAGAGAGAGAGAGAGAGGTACATTGCTATTATTATTATTATTATTATTATTATTATTATTATTATTATTATTATTATTATTATTATTAGCCAAGCTACAACCCTAGTTGGAAAAGCAAGATGCTATGAGCCCAGGGGCTCCAACAGGGAAAAATAGCCTAGTGAGGAAAGGAAATAAGGAAATAAATAAATGAAGAGAACAAATTAACAATAAATCATTCTAAAAAAAAGTAACAACGTCAAAACAGACATGTCACATAGAGACTATTAACAACGTCAAAAACAAATATGTCATAAATAAACTATAAAAAGACTCATGTCCGCCTGGTCAACAAAAAAGCATTTGCTCCAACTTTGAACTTTTGAAGTTCTACTGATTCAACTACCCAATTAGGAAGATCATTCCACAACTTGGTAACAGCTGGAATAAAACTTCTAGAGTACTGCGTAGTATTGAGCCTCATGATGGAGAAGGCCTGGCTATTAGAATTAACTGCCTGCCTAGTATTACGAACAGGATAGAATTGTCCAGGGAGATCTGAATGTAAAGGATGGTCAGAGTTATGGAAAATCTTATGCAACATGCATAATGAACTAATTGAACGACGGTGCCAGAGATTAATATCTAGATCAGGAATAAAAAATTTAATAGACCGTAAGTTTCTGTCTAACCAGACAGGAGAACAATACTCAAAATAAGGTAGAATGAAAGAATTAAAACACTTCTTCAGAATAGATTGATCACCGAAAATCTTGAAAGACTTTCTCAATAAGCCTATTTTTTTGTGAAATTGAAGAAGACACAGACCTTATATGTTTCTCAAAAGTAAATTTGCTGTCGAGAGTCACACCTAAAATTTTGAAAGAGTCATACAAATTTAAAGAAACATTATCAATACTGAGATCCAGATGTTGAGGAGCCACCGTCCTTGACCTACTTACAATCATACTTTGAGTTTTGTTAGGATTCAACTTCATACCCCAGAATTGGTCATCTGGACCAACCCAGCTTCCTCCATTGATGGAGATGTTTAACTCTGTTGTTTTTATAGAATAAAGACTTAAAAACTATTAAGATGTATTCAGTTACCATTTACATACATCTGAAAACAACTCATACTCAATGTGTGCTTATAACAGTAGCACGCCAATAAATGGTGGCAGCGATTAAACTCTAAGACAGCGGTTAAACTCTAAGAATTAGAGAAAAATCTTCAAGACTTCAAAATAATAGCTGTAAAACCAGAGAAATATCTTCAAGACTTCAACATAAAAGCTGTAAAACCAGAGAAAGATCTTCAAGACTTCAAAATAAAAGCTGTAAAACCTGAGAAAGATCTTCAAGAACTCAACATTATCTACAGGAATCTACAATTTTGACTAAGTCCAACGAAACAGCTAACATCAACATATGTTAGAATACAACCTGATTCTTCAATCAACATCCTAGGAAACCCAAGGACTGGCGTTCAACAATTGCAAGACATATCCAGGAAGAACTACATTCAACAAGAAACTAGAACGAGACATCGCTAACAAAACATCAAGAGAGAGAGAGAGAGAGAGAGGACGTGTCGACTTCATATATAAGCTAAGTACAGATATTTTGTATTCATTCCAGTTTGGGCAGTGAAGTGTAGTTATCACAAGTCGTTAGTCGATTATTGCTGGGGTGAGTGAATTGCTAAACTTTGTTATAGGAAATTCTGAATTCTCATTTAGAATTTTTCTTTCTTTGTGCTAATTCCTTTTTCTTTCAGAAATTCTGGGGGAAATGTTTTGGGATTAGTAACATTGTTGGGGGAATTTTATTATACATATGCGTTTACGCAGTGGGCGTCTGTACTCATATAGATATTTTGATAGAATTGCAAGGGGTCAAAGAGATAAAAAAAAAAAAAAATACAGCAGTCATGGCTCCTCCTGTCAGCCCTACCCCTGGACCTAGTGGTGTAGGCCAGGCTAATCCTCCTCCAATTGTGACGCTTGTAAATGCCAGGTCAGCAATCCTTCCTTTTCAAGGTCGGGTCAACGGGTTCTTGCCACAAAATGTGGAGTCATGGATTTCATCCGTTGATGCCCATTTAAATGCCAAACAAATCGTAGATCCTTTTGTACAATTACAAGAAGCTAAAAGTTTTATAGATTTTTCTAAGGGGGATGCGAGTGCATATTTAAGAGGTGTTTCATTTCAAGAAGCAGTTACTTGGGATGATTTCAAAGTTAGGTTACGCGCGATCTATGGGGGTGAGGAAGCCTTGGATGTAGTGTTAACGTTACGAAATACACTTAATCAAGCCACTATGAATCGGCTTAATGTTATTGAGAGAGCAGCTCTCATAGCTGATAGGCTTAACGAATATCAGGACATTTTAGGTAATTCCACTTGGGTTACTAACGATAACATCTCCGTGAAAGATTTTTTACGATTAATGTATTTAACTTGCATGACACTTATGTTGCCTGAAGCTTTAGTGCGGTGTTTTGATAAGAAGTTAACGCCTGCAAGTACGGAATTGGATGTCTATAAACAGATAAAGAAACACATGTCCAAGTGTCCAGATCTCGATCCCGTGTTAACTCAAGTTTTTGCAAAGAATGAAACAAAACCACAAACAGTGAACGTAGTTAGCAGTCCAGTAGCGGGAGTGACGTGTTACAACTGCAAACGTCAAGGTCACATAAGCACAGACTGTAGAACGAAATTTTGCTCAATTCACAACACTGCAACGCATTCTTATAGTCAATGTTACTCGCGTAAGACACAACAATATCCTAGAAATACACAGTCAATTCCACAGTCAGTTCCATATGGAATTAAAAAGAAAAATCCTCATTTTAACAATAAGAAGAAACAACCAAATGTCAATGCAGTTCAGAGTCCGAAACAAACAAACACTTCTTCAAATATCGCTGAGCCTGGGCTGTCAAACCAGACCTCGCAAGGTCAGACTAATTTTCAGAATGTGCAGAGCAAAGCAAATACCACATAGTTAACTCTAGAGGGGAAGAGAGTGATGTTGGGTCAAGGTCATTCATGTCAACATCAATAGTATTGAATAATCAATTTAATGTTTTATCAGATAATTGTGAGACAATAGATTTTCCTATGAAACACACGGCCGAATTAAGTAAAACAGTGCATGCTCCCGTAGATTTGCAACGAATTCATACAATAATAAGCCAAAATGAGTTACGGCCAACCTTATATGCTGTAAATTTAGAACACAAATCCTTTATGTTATTTTTTGACTCTGGTAGTCCACGTAATATTATGGATTTGAAGACACATCATTTGTTGTTTTCGAACTTTCCGATTGAAAAATCAGGAATTAGACTTTCAGGTATAGGAAATAATGAATTAAACGTCATAGGCATAACTCATATTCAGTTCAGAGTCGGTAATCGCACGTTTGCCGATACATTTGTTGTTGTAAAAAACATTAATATGTATCCAGCTGTAATTATAGGATACCCATCTATGGGAAATCAAAACATTATCTTAGCTCCTGCCAAGCACGGCGTGTATATCAAAGGGAAATTCTATAAGTCTTCTAATACCTTAAAGTCAGTTTTGGATAAAAAGGAGACGACAAATGTAACCGTAACGTACGTTGAAGAACCAATAACTTGTCTCACTAATAAAGAAATAATATACGCGACCCAGCAGAATTCTCGTTCACCCGTAATATCATCTTGCACGCAATCTATCGAACCAAACATACCTTCGAATTTAATAGTGCAAATAAAGAAAACACTACCGGGATCTGAAATATTAATCCTTTCCGATACTTTGAAAACTAACGGATTGTCTGTCACACAAGCTATTTATACAGTAGGCTCACATCAGCAATGTAATATCGAAGTCTGTGATCATTTAAATAACACTTTAGTAATTCACAAAAATCAACATATCTTGGATGTAGAAGTTTATAAACATCGTATTCTTACCGTTGCTGAAATCAATCACTCTCAATCAGTTGCGGATGAATCCCTTTTGCGATCTATTAAAAATAAAATCAGTAAGGACATTCAAGACGAAGAAATTCAGCAGAAAATTTTTGAACTTTTAACTAAATATCAAGATGTCTTTTCCACTACGGATGGATCCTTAGGAAAAACAGATGTGATCGAGCATCAAATAAGGTTAAAGGACAAGCAGAAAATTATATATGTACCCTCGTACAGACTCCCTATGAAATTCCAGAATGAAATAAATGATGAAGTAGGTAAAATGTTAGAGGAAGGAGTCATTAGAAAATCAAACAGCCCTTATAATTTTCCTTTAATAGTTGTACCGAAAAAAGATCGAACATGGCGTATCTGCGTCGACTTTCGTCGTCTAAACGAGGAAACGATCCCTGATCAATTCCCAGTGCCATGTACTGACGATATTTTGTCTTTGTTAGGTCAGAATAAATATTTTACCAGTTTGGACTTACTTAAAGGTTTTCACCAGATATCATTAGAAGAAGATAGTATCCCATACACAGCCTTCAGCACAGCCAGGGGACATTATGAATTTTTACGGATGCCTTTTGGTTTACGTTGTGCTCCTATAACATTTACAAGAATGATTAACATAGTGTTTGGAGACTTGTTAGGGGATATATTGGATGCCTATATGGATGATCTTGTAATCTTTTCCAACACCTTAGAAGAACATCTACGTAAGTTAGAACTAGTACTACAGAGATTAAGACAACATAACTTAAGGGTAAAGATCAGTAAGTGTGAATTTTTCAAAACAGAATTAATATATTTGGGTTTCATGGTGTCAAGCCAAGGTCTTAAAGTAGTCCATGATAAGGTGTCGGCTATACGTAATTTTCCCATACCTACTAATATCAAGGGAATACAGCAATTTCTGGGTTGTAGTGGATATTACAGGCGTTTTATACGCAACTATTCAATAATAGCCGCTCCTTTAACTGATCTTACGAAGAAGGGCGTAGATTTCATATGGTCTGAGCAACATCAACAGGCGTTTAATACTTTGAAAGATGAACTGTGTAGTTCTCCTATCTTAAAATTTCCTGACTTCGGTAAGGAATTCTTCATTGCAACAGACGCCTCAGACTTAGGAGTAGGAGGGGTATTGCTTCAGCAATATGATAAACAGTTTTTCCCGATAGCTTTCTATTCTCGAAAATTGAGAACTTCCGAAAGTAAGTATGCAGTAATAGACAAGGAAGAACTAGCTATTGTTAATTCGCTAGTGCATTTTAAGTTCATAATTTACGGTTATCCCGTTAAGGTTCTTACTGACCATAAACCACTAACAGAATTCTTTAAAGGCTTCAATCACAGCCCTAAACGAACTCGGTGGCATTTGATCATTCAAGATTTTGGCGCAAGAATCGGGTATTTACCTGGGAAAGCAAATATCATTGCGGATGCGTTATCACGCAACCCCGTATCATCTTGTACGGAGCCTTTAGCTGAATTAATAGATATATCAACATCCATGCCTATTGTAAAAACAATATCTGAACAAGAAGAATTAGGCTGGAGTGCTGAATTGTTACAGACTGAGCAAAGGAAAGATCAGAAAATAGAAACAATTATAAATGCTTTGAAAGGCAATCATAAAGAAAAGGAATATATAAAGTATAAGCAGCAGAATTATATAATCAAAGATAATATTCTGTGTAGGACTGTGACAAGGAAAACCCGCAATACACCACATGTAACTAACGACCAGGTAGTAGTACCAATCTCACTTATTTCCACTGTCCTGAATTGGTTGCATTCAAATCCATTACACGGACACCCTGGGTTCTCATTAATGTCACAGAAAGCCAAATCATTGTTTTATTGGCATACAATGCTTACAGATATAAAAAGACACATAGCTAATTGTCGCACATGTCAGGAAAACAAAGGGCATACGAAAACACCTGTCAGCCTAGGAGCTTATCCTGTGCCCAATCAACCCTTTGAAAGAATACATTTAGATTTGTTAACAGGATTTTACGAGTCAGACAGAGGAAATAAGCACCTCTTAGTAATTATAGATGCTTTAACTCGATATACAGAACTAATGGCGCTTAAAACTAAAACTGCGATTGAATGCGCTAGGAAGTTTTACGAGTGTTACATTTGTAAACATGGAATTCCACACATGATAATCTCAGACTAGGGTGGTGAATTTAATAATCACTTTCTTACCTCATTGTGTGAATTCCTCAACATAAAGAAGATTAATACCATGATATATCACCCAGAGTCGAATGGGCTAGTGGAAAGAGCAAATAGGAAGATATTAAATATATTGAGGGTAACACTAGGGGGATCAGACCCCAACTGGGATATTGCAATACCGGCGGCACTGAGTACTCTGAATCATTCATATCATATATCAATTAAAATGTCACCGCATGAAGCATTGTATGGTACCCCAGTTAGAACACCTTTCCATGTATTAACGCCTACAACTAATTTATCAAATCCTTTAAAAGAATGTATAAATGCAAGTATAAGTCGATATGATATCCTTCGAAAGAATTTAGAAGAATCACAAATCATAATGAAAAGGAATCATGATAAAATAGCGAAACCAACTAAAACATATACCGTGGGTGATAACATCTATATTCAAATCAATGTCAGAAAAGGGCTCAACTATAAATTAACACCTAAGTTTGAAGGCCCATTTAACATTTTGGAAACATTAACGGCCAATAGGTTTAGAATTCAAAACGTAGCCCAACCCACGGATGAGAGAATAGTACCATTGGCTCACATAAGAAATTAAAAAGAAAAGAGAGGAAAAGAAGTGAGGGAAAATTTTATTCTGTTTTATGTGATTAAAAGTTTTCTTTTTAATACAGGAGTAATTACATATATTTTTTCTCGTTACAGGTTTCCAAGATGAATTTTTTGTTGTTGGGAGTGATATTGTTCGCTCAGACATTTTTCTCGTATGGGATGAGCTCTAAGACTAAAAATATATATTTTAAATATGGCAATATAGTTGAAAGACAAGAAGACATTTTTATTACGTCAACCAACGTAATTGTAGAAGTGAATATGCAAGCAATTTTTCTTCAAGAGAATGATGTCATTAGCTTAAGAACCGCCATTTCAAGGTTTTCTGCATCATTGGATGAGTTGCATAGAAGACATTTTCATGTGACTACAAAGAGTTTGCTTGGATCAACATTAAAAGTTGCAGAGATGCTATCTGATGACTTGAAAAATAAGACTGGCGAGACGGGATCTTTGGCTTATGACCTTTTGATGTGGACTGTAGGACACGAACATAAAGAAAGACGGAATCCGTTTATTTATGCTGCATTAAGCATCTTTGGGTCTGTTGCAAGTTTAGGTTTAGGAATTTCCAATCGTCTTAAAATTAGTAATCAAAATAAGAAAATTGAGTTCTTGACTCATAAAGATGAATTGATTATGTCAGAACTAAGGAATCAGTTAGCTTCAATCAATAAAATTATGGATTTATTAAATGAACATTCAGATATAGTTCAAATTATGGAAGTACAGGATTTGTTGGCAACATTAACGTATTATGATTCAAAGATAGATCACATACATAACAGAATTACACATTTCATTGAGAAATCCAAGGATTATGTAGAAGCTATCACGTTAGCAACTAAAGGTGTATTGTCGCCCCATTTGTTGCCTATAAGTTACTTAAAATTAATTCTGAAGAACGGAAGGGATAAACTAGGCTATGTTCCTTTGTTAGACGAACATAGGTTAGAATTTTATTACAGCCTAATTACAGTAAACGTAGATAATAACAAGATTAGGATTACAATTCCCTTTGATTCTTCTGATGCCTGGCAATCTTACAGGATATCACCATTTCCGACTTTCATGACGAATCACTCAAATCCAGTAATATCCAGTTTGACAGGACACGTATTGATTTCCCCAGACAAGGAAACATATACGGTCATTAAAGACTTAAATCAATTAACTCACTGTTCAGACGCAATGGATAGAAAAATATGTACAGCTGACTCATTTGAATTCCATAAAAACTTAATGGATTCATGCGAGTTAGGTATAGTGCTAGACGGTGCTCTCTCCCATACAAGTGAAAATTGTCTGGATAAGCTTTATCCCTTTGACAATAATGAGTTCAATTGCAGACTGAATAATGGCTCGTGGATACGATACGACAAGGACGGCTTCAATGTATCATGCCCTGACGGATCCACGTCCTTCACACATATCTTCGTCACAGCAGATGGTTGTGTCGGGACTTCCCCGAATTCCATGGTGACTGGTCTACGGAAAATCATCAGAGAACGAGCCTACTTCGCGAACTTCACGTGGTCCTCTACAATGCCAGCACTTCCTCTCCCGTACAACGGACATGTGGCAAAGCGGTTGATGAAACTTACCGAAAAGGACCACCTGTCACCGACTTATAAAGAAATTCTTCACCCCATACTACTGGCTGGTTTGTGTATCACGGTGGTGATATTTATCGCCGTGAACATCCTTGTTTGGCGTAGGTTACGGCACAGCAAGCAGCTAAAAAGGAATGAGTTGCCTAGCCCCGACAATACCCCCTATCTGATTCAGTTCAAAGCCGTTTGAGTGGCCACCTCATTCGCTAAGGGAGTAATTTGTCGGGAAGATGTTTGTATGAAAAGCTGATTAGTATGCTAGTAATATGTAATTAAAGAAATTTTCTACATTTGCATTGTTAAATATACATTTAAAACAACATTTAAAAAAATAAATAAAATAAAAAAGGATATAAATAATTTTTTCTCTCGGCATCTAATAAAAATATATAAGCCGGAATGTTAAAAAAGAAAAGAGAAAAAAAAATAAATAAAATATATAACAGAATCTATGGGCATCTAATAAAATATATCAGCCCTATATATAAATATATATATATATATATATATATATATATATATATATATATATATATATATATATATATATATGTGTGTGTACGAAACCATGGTACGTGTACGTACCAGGAATTCGTGTTTGTGCACTAAAAATTGAGTATTTTGTTTCTGACAAAGGTAACAATTATTCTTTATCAAGTTACCGAATCATATGTAAGTCAGAAGTTTTTTTGTTTTTTGGTACCATATAATCATTTGCTAGCAATGTACCATATATATGATCTTGGTTTTATCATGCATTTTTCTTTTTGCTTTGGTAATATCTTTTTTGTATGCACTATTGTTATTATTTTTTAATGTGCCTATTTGGACATTCGTCCTCAGTTGATTATGGCTAAAGTTAAACAAAGAATAATACGTATGTCCAGTCACACCTAATAACCATGTTTCGGCTTGTTGTTAAATTTTTGTAAAAAAAAAAATTGAGATAGCTGGCCGAGCTAATGTAATGATTAGAATAGTTAATATTACATGTTTAAAACAAATGACGTAATATGTCATGTTGGTTGGAGGAACTAACCCTGGGATTTGCTGTAGTCATTCAAATCGTAAACAGGACATACAATGCAAGTCTCAGCAATTTGACATTCTTCTTAAACGTCAACACATTGTCTCATCGTGTGAAAGTTTGTGACGTCACCGGATGCAGGTGTCTTCCGATTTTGTGACGTGTCTAAAGTAAACTAAGCATACGATATCTGTGATATCGATAATTTAGTCAGTTCATATCTATACTTCACCAGAATTGGTCATCTGGACCAACCCAGCTTCCTCCAGTGATGGAGATGTTTAACTCTGTTGTTTTTATAGAATAAAGACTTAAAAACTATTAAGATGTATTCAGTTACCATTTACATACATCTGAAAACAACTCATACTCAATGTGTGCTTATAACAGTAGCACGCCAATACATTCAGGGGATGGAATTGATGCAAAGAGAGTAGCATCATCTGCATATGCAACAAGCTTGTTTTCTAGGCCAAACCACATGTCATGTGTATATAGTATGAAAGGTAATGGGCCAAGAACACTACCCAGTGGAACACCGGATATCACATTCCTATAATCACTATGGTGCCCATTAACAACAACTCTTTGAGATCTATTACTTAAAAAATCAATAATAATGCTAAGAAACGACCCACCCACTCCCAACCGTTTGAGTTTGAAAACAAGGGCCTCATGATTAACATGGTCAAAGGCAGCACTAAAATCAAGGCCAATCATACGAACTTCCTGACCACAATCAAGGGATTTCTGTACAGCATTGGAGATTGTAAGAAGGGCATCACATGCTCCAAGGCCTTTACGAAAACCAAATTGCAAACTAAGGAGTAGATGATTACCTTCAGCAAACCTATTAAGAGGTTTTGCCAGAAGACATTCAAAAACTTTAGATAATATGGGAGTTATGGAAATTGTGCGGTAATCAGTGGGACTTGAGCTACCATAAACACATTTACATAGAGGAGTAACATTACCAATTCTCCAACAAGTGCTAAAAGCTCCCCTTCTTGCTAACTTGCGCAAAATAACAGATAACTTTGGAGCTAAGAAATCTGCAGTCTTTATAAAAAACAAAGGAAAAATACCATTTGGGTCTACACCTCCATAAGCATCAAGGTCCACCAACAGAGCTTTAATCTCACGAGATCGAAAAGCTAAACTAGTTAGTTTAGCCTCAGGAAATCAGGAATGAGGAAGTTCAAGTTTTTCATTACTCTGTTTGCTGTCAAAAACATCAGCCAAAAGGGTTGCCTTTTCCTTTGGACAGTGAGTTACTGAGCCATCTGGTTTATGTAAAGGAGGAACTGTTGCATCTACACCAAAGAGTGCAGATTTAAGGGTAGACCACCATTTATGTTCCTGAGTTGTACCAGAAAGTGTTTCTTTTAGGGTTAAATTGTACTCCTTTTCAGTCGAGGCATAAACTCTCTGACCAAAAGCTCGAAGCTGATTATAGTTGTTCCCGGTCAAATCTGATCTGTTACCCTTCCAAAGGTGATAGGCCTCCTGCTTCTCCAAATAAACACGTCTACAATCATTAGTGAACCACGGTTTGTCCTTCACTCGGTACTTTAGCACACGAGAAGGGATACGCCTATCAACTATGTTGACTAGATTCTCATTCAAAGGGACAACAGGATCTACACTATTATATAATTGTGACCAATTAAAGCACAAAAGATCATGCAAAATCCCATTCCGGTCTGCTTAGAATTTCATATAAATTTCCCAAGAATATGATATATCAGGGACAGGCTGCTCAGTCTTCACTAATAATGAAATCAAGGCATGATCAGTTGTCCCAACTGGAGAACCAACCTTACTAGTTATAATGCCAGGGGAGTCAGTATATACAAGGTCCAAGCAATTACCAGACCTGTGAGTAGCTTCATTTATGATTTGCTCACAGCCTGATTCAGAGGCAAAGTCTAAAGCTCTTAAGCCATGGCGATCGGTAGGAGAGATAGAACTTAACCACTCCCTATGGTGAGCATTAAAATCACCAACAAAGACAAAAGAAGCCTTTCTATCATCTTCTTGTATCTTAGCCATAATGGTAAGAAGACAATCGAAGATAGAATCATTCATGTCTGGATTCCGGTAGATCGAACACAAATAAAAGTTGTTATGCCTGCCACAAACTTTTATTACCTGAATCTCATGACATCCACATTGATAGCAGGACTTACGAGAAGCAGGGTACTCGGTCCTAATATACACCGCCATTCCCCTAGCCCTAGGGATGGCATCACGTTTCAACATTAATGGCTTCTTAAAACCAGTTATAAGGAGCTCAGATGAGTGCCTCATATTAGAAACTAAAGTTTCTGAGCACAAAAGAATTTCATACTGTCTGGACGCAACTGTAAGGTCTTGGATATTTGCATGAAGACCACGAATATTGCAATACAGAAGACGACATTGACGAAATCTAGGACGTACTGGTCCCGGATTTCGCTCAATGTCTCCAGACAGCATAAGAATTAACAGAAATAAAAAAGAGACATCATACTTAAAAACTAGATTAACAAGAATTATAACAAAAACAGTATGTACAGAATTATAAATGAAGTGATTGATTATACCCATAGACTATAGTAAAAAGTCGGAAAAACTGGTCAACATGGAGAAGCCGATACACCATGCAAGGCTAAATACCCTCCAGGATAGTCACTTCAACTTAGGGTAGGACAGTAAGGATGGTTTTGAGAAGAAAAAGAGTCAGAAAAAGGAAAAGACAACCTCTTGATAATCCACCAGGCATCCATGGCCTTCTATTAAGCCTGCCCAACACACCATTTCAAAAAAACAAGAGGGAAAAAAAATAATAATAATATAGAATTGTGTGCCTGAGTGTACCCTCAAGCAAGAGAACTCTAACCCAAGACAGTGGAAGACCATGGTACAGAGGCTATGGCACTACCCAAGACTAGAGAACAATGGTTTAATTATGGAGTGCCCTTCTCCTGGAAGAGCTGCTTACCATAGCTAAAGAGTCTCTTCTACCATTACCAAGAGGAAAGTACACTGAACAAATTGCAGTACAGTAATTAACCCCTTGGGTGAAGAAGTGTTAAGTATCTCATTCTTGTCAGGTGTATGAGGAAAGACGAGAATATGTAAAGAATAGGCCAGACAATTCTGTGTAAGTGTAGGCAAAGAAAAAATAAGCCCTGACCAGAGTGAGGGATCCAATGCATTACTGTCTGGCCAGTCAAAGGATCCAATACCTCTCTAGTGGTAGTATCTCAACGGGCGGCTGGTGCCCTGGCCAACCTACTACCAGGAACATTTGTAGTGTTAAAATAACATTGACAGAACATGGGCCAACATTATTATTCCCATATGAAACATATAAACCATGAGAGAGAGAGAGAGAGAGAGAGAGAGAGAGAGAGAGAGAGAGAGAGAGATTTGTAGTGTTAAAATAACATCGACAGAACATGAGCCACAATTTTTATTCA
>NC_090755.1:52858610-52877064 GCF_036898095.1 Palaemon carinicauda | reverse complement strand
AACTATTATTTCTGAAAAACAAAACGAGCAAAATTTGCAGTAAAGGCTGAATTACATAGATTGTTAGCAATCAGGAGTATGTCCATTATACGACAAATATGAAAGATTCCATACTGATTGTAAAAGACATTAAAGTTTGGTGAGAAGCTTAGCGTTAGAGGTATGACTGATTCCACTCGAAAAAACAAAACTAGTAAGATAATACGAGAGGAAAGGCAGAAATATTAAGAAATGTATTATAGATTCTGAAAGGTTTAAATGATTGCCGAAACAGGAATGAAAGTTCGGAAAGAATGAAAAAAAAAGGAAAGAGGATGAGTGCGACATATATATATATATATATATATATACTGTAAATACAGTATGTATATATATATATATATATATATATGTATATATATATATATATATATATACTGTATATACAGTCTATATATATACATATATATATATATATATATATACATATGTGTGTATATATATGTTTATATATACATATTTATATATATACATATATATACATATATATATATATATATATATATACATTATCATCATCAT
The DNA here is from genome assembly GCF_036898095.1 of Palaemon carinicauda. NCBI lineage: Eukaryota > Metazoa > Arthropoda > Malacostraca > Decapoda > Palaemonidae > Palaemon > Palaemon carinicauda. The sequence goes on along the minus strand of NC_090755.1, from coordinate 52,876,503 downwards.
CATCATCTCCTATTACACCTATTGACACAAAGGGCTTAGTTAGATTTAACCAGTCATCTCTATGTTGAACTTTTAAATCAATATTGCATGTATTCTGGTAAGCTAGCATTGCAAATCCTGTGGTGTACTGCTAATAAGGTCATCGCCATTAGCATACTAGAGGTCAGCTCATTTCCTCTTACCAATCAAGTTTAATCCATCTTCACCATTCCGATCACTGCCCTATGCATTACAATATCCATGAGGAGATCAAGAACATAGGTGACAACATATTCCCTTGCAGTACTCAGCTGTCCAATGGAAATTCATTTGATAGGAATCCACTAACATCAACTTTGTACTTGCTCTGCTCATGAACAGACTTAATAAAATTTACATATATAAGAAAACGTCCATAATTAGGTAGGCCTCTCCAGAAAATTGGAAGGTGCACACAATCAGAGGCTTTTTCATAGCCCACGAATGTCATCAAGAGTAAATTTATATATTCGACACATTGCTGGACAACTTGTCTTAAAATAAATATCTGGTCAGTAAAACTTCTACCTTTTCTAAATCCTGCTTGTTCATCTTTCAGCTTTTCGTCAACCAATCTCTCTAGTCTCATAAGAATATACATACTGTATATTTTCCTGAGAGAGAGAGAGAGAGAGAGAGAGAGAGAGAGAGAGAGAGAGAGAGAATAGCTAATATTGTACCTAATATTCTAGATTGCCCCTTAAATTGATTATTTACTTTTCTGTCTTTGGATGGTGTAGTGCCCATTTTTCTATTAAACTTTTTAAGGTGATTTTTATAAATCTTATTTTTCAGTTAAAATGCACACACAAATAAAGTGTAAAAAAATCTTCAGAGATGAAATTTTTTTGAATAAGGTAATTCTCATACGTTTTAGTGAGAGTTCCATGGAATAAAATTCATAAATGCGTTCTGCATTGTTTAAAAAATAAAACAAAAAATCGTAGTAAAAATATTTTAAAGATAGAAACGTATTTACTTTTACTCGATATTTCAGAATATCAGGAAACACACTTGACACCTGATCTTTCTGGGTTTCAATTCCCAATTAATTCAATGAGCTTGGGTTTGAATTAGCCCTGCTCATGACCCCCCCCACCCCCACCCCTCAACCCCCCCCCCCCCCCCCAAAAAAAAAATAATGCTTTAATGAAAAACCCGATTAAGTAAATGTAATAAACACACTATTAAAAAATTTCGACAAAAAGTTATTTGATTTCGTCGTTGCAATAAAGAGACGGGAGTTGAGAAGCCACACTCAGCATCCTTAACGAGCATCTCATCAATATTCACAGAGAAGGTGATTGAGCAAGAAGAGGAACGGAGAGGGACCTACAATGCCTTGCAACAGTTTCAGAGAATGTTTTCATTTTTCATGGATACTTCATTTAAATTTGGGCTGTTTCGATTCTATACTTCTGGAGGATTTGAAATCAGCTATTATCTTTCTTGACAACAAAGCGAATAGTATTGATACCATCTTAAAGGGAATAGGCTTGAATCCTGGTCAGTGAAAGCGCATCATTCGAATTCAATTTAGGTGGGTGCAAGCTATCATGAAGGTGAAATAAATTTGACAACCTTTAAAATGCCTCAAGAATTAGCACTATAAACGCTAAAAGCTCAAACGTAAAGGTATTGTTGTCATGTTGACAAGGCAGGCTAGCATAATTTTCTCTTCATAGTTTACATATATATATATATATATATATATATACATATATATATATATATATACATATATATATATATATATATACATATATATATATATATATATATATAAATATATATATATATATATATATATATGTAAATATATATATATATATATATATATGTATATGTAAATATATGAATATATATATACATATATATATATATATATATATATGAATATATATATTTATATATATATATATATATATATATATATAAATGTCATAGCTATTTTAACGTTACTACTGATCATATTCTTTATTTATTTCCTTATTTTCTTTCCTCACTGGGGTATCTATCCTTGTTTGAGCCCTTGGACTTATAGCATCTTGCTTTTATAAATTGACTTATAGCATTTTGCTTTTATAAATTTACAAACAAGTAATAATAATAATAATAATAATAATAATAATAATAATAATAATAATAATAATAATAATAATAATAATAATAATACAAACTACTTTTCTTTCGTATCCTGTACCCGTAATAAAGATAAAGATCTAACTGGCTTTTGCTCTCTTTTTTTTTTTTAAAGGGGCCTGTAATCGCAGGGTTAATCCTAAGCTCATGTTTTTGGCAACCTGTCAAATCTTCATGAAAAACCACATCTCCCTTTTATTTTCATTCTGGTTATTTCAAAATGTCCTCAGTATATATATTTTTTTTCTATATGTGTCTCTTGACTTTAGTATTCGACATCCTGTAATTGGATTATTGTTTTCAGTTGACAGTTATCCAATTGCGCCAACATGTAACTGTTACCCCCACCTATAAGATATATACAGGATATCTTAGATATGAGTTTTCTACGTTGAGTACTTTTCATTTTATATTTCGTATAATTTTGTTACTAAACTGTAGCAAAATGAATATAGTAATAGGACTAATTTAAAAAGAGGTATTAAACATATTCAGTGGCATTGTTCTATATTCAACTGACTTATTGTGTTGAATATGCCAAAAAAACTGACCTATGACTGTAATCACATCTGAAAAGAGGTATAATAATAATGAAGGGAAGTTTATGTTCTTTTAACGATCGAAATCAAAGTGAAGAAGAAAAGAGATTATGTAAAAAGAAACTCCTAAACGTTTTGCAATAATGAGTTCCTTGGGTGGAGAGCCCAGGTGATTTAAGAAAAAATAAAAGCAGTCGTTTCTTGAAGACAATCGACCAATCGACGGTAGTAAAAGGAAAGAGGAACCATGAAGAGAAAAAATAAGGATCTCTCTCTCTCTCTCTCTCTCTCTCTCTCTCTCTCTCTCTCTCTCCAATGAAATTGCAGTGGAATTTTAAAACCTCGAACAGGCAGAAAAAGTTATAGAGCCATGAGAGACAGAGCTTGCTGAAGAGCATGCTATTTCTTGGACGGTTCCAAAGATGAGAAGGTTGGATGGTTTGCCGTCAAGCCAAGCATTGAAACATGATATGAGAAAACATGGATACCGAGAACAACAAGAGACGAAATCATAGAGCTGAGATTGTGAGTAAACATCTCAGGTACAGCCACGGCTGATTGAAAAATTATTGTTTTTTATGTCGCCGAAATTCAAATTTACGATTGATGGCTTTCTATGAGGAACAAGGCATAATAGCGCTTAGGGTCTTGAATTCGAAAGAGGTTACGTGACTCACTTGATCTGTAATCAGAGACCAGGAAGTCATCTTTGAGAGAGAGAGAGAGAGAGAGAGAGAGAGAGAGAGAGAGAGAGAGAGAGAGAGAGTTAGTTGCAAGGAATTACACGGAATATGAATGTCTCATAGAGTTTTCAGTCCATTCGGGGAGACTCCATTTGCTCTTGGGTAGAGCGATTTGGTTTGGACATTTAGTTTTTATGATACTGTCTGACTTTTTCTTGAACTCGCTTACCATGTAACTGCTTATTACATCCACTGGCAGTATGTTCCATGTATTTGCTATTTTGTATGTAAAGAAATTACCACATTGAGTTGTGTTGTATCTTTTCAATTCCACTTTGTATCCGTTACCTCTGGGCTGATTTGTGCTTAGCGTGAGCTCCATCTATATCCAAATTGCCTTAGTGTTGGAACTAGTTTGGTGGCCTAGCTTATACTGCTTCCAGTCTAACTATATTTTTCAGAATACTTGGAGTCCAGAATTGGACTCCGTATTCTGTTTGTGGTCTTACTAGTGATATGTACACCTGTTGTACAGTGTCTTTTTTATTTGAATTGTCTCTTTATGTAACTTTTCAGTTTTTGTGCTTTCTTTTCAGGTTTTATGCTGTTTAGTAAACTTCAAATCTTTGCTAATAATAATGTCGAGATTTTCCTTCTGGTCCACACTTTTTATTTCATCACCCAGCAGTGATTGATGTATTTATAGGTTACTGTAACCTAAGAGCATAACTTTGCATTTCCCACAGTTGAAAAGCATCTGCCATTTTCCGGACCATTCCAATAACTTAATTAGATCCTCTCCTAAGGCTTCCAAGTCTTCTCTGTTCACATCCTTTATGCATAATTTAGTATCGTCGGCAAATATGGCTATTCTACTAGTTAATCCTAAATCTATGTTGTTAATATACATCAGAAATGTTAATGGGCCAAGGAAGGATCACTGAGGTACTCCGCTTATGACATCTGCCCACTATGAGGCTTCGCTATTGATTACAATCCTCTGTTTTCTGTTTGTCAACCAATCTTCTATCCCTTCACCTTGCTCGTCAATGATGCCTAGTGCTCTAATTTCAACCAATAATTTTTATGAAGGACTTTATCATAAGCCTTTTTGAAAGTCTAGATATATGATATATATTGCCCTCCTTCTGTTGTGGAAAAAATTCAAACAGATTCGTCACCGAGGAACTGTTTTGTCTAAAACCATGTTGGCTGTTTATCAGAGCACTGTTTTTTTTTTTTTTTTACATATATTTCTAGTATTCAATCTACTATAATTGATTAGAATATTTGTAAGGACCTGAAGTTAGACACAAAGGTCTGTAGTAGCCAGGTTCTTCTTGTAGATTGTAGAAGGGAGGAATTTTGTCTAGTTTCTATCCTTATGGTGCCTTCCTTTTATTGGCTGTCTTTCAGAAATTTTTTTAAAAGTGGGGTTATCAGTTATCTAGTTCTGTTATTTCTCTTAGATGAATATCATCTGGACCTGGTGCCTTAGACTTACTGAGTCCCTTTATTTTCTTTTTTGATATATTCTCTTATAAAGGTGACTCTGTTTAGTAATTGTGACTCTTTATATATGATAGTTGGTTCGAGTAGGGTCATTGATTCTTCCCTAGTGAATACGGTAGTGAGATATGCATTAATCAGTTCATTTCTTTCCAAATCATTTGTAATAAGATTGCTCTCCGAGTCTCTTAATGGGCTAATGGTGTTTTTAGAGAGAAAAAAAAATTTTTTTGTTCTAGTCAAAGCCACTCTTTTCTTCATTGATCTTTGTATTTCTAACTAGTGTATCTACGCTTGTGCTTAAAATTTTTTGCTCAGAAATTTCGCGAGTTAAAGGCTTTGGACCCATCAATTTATGTTTCCTGTCTCTGCTTCTTAATGCATTGGATATTTCTCTGTTGAACTACTTGGGTTGTGAAGTTCCATATAGTATAATTTTTCTATGCAGTATACAATTTACCCTTTTTCTTTATATGTTCCTACAACGGATCCCCATTGCACACCTATTTTCCCTGTTTCGTCGTATTCTAAATTATTGGTGTATTCATCCAGTTGTATCCTGTTACCCTCATTTTAAGTGTAACGTTTTTGAAATTTTCCTTTCTTTTAGATGAAGAATATTTACCTGGAACCTAATCATTATCTGATCACTTTTGCCAATATTTTTGCCCATTGAGACACTGACTACTAAATTTTCTTCTATTGGTACCATAATATATAATATATTATTTCCCCTAGTTAGTTTATCGACCCACTGATGGAGGAATTCATTATTGACAGATTCTAGTAGCTTGTGTCCCTCTATGTATGATGTCTCTGTTTTCTGCAGCAATGAAGTCTCCCATTAGGGTAGCTAGCTTATTGTTCACTTCTTATCCAAGTTGCCTCCGCCGCAGTTTTACTACTACCACTTCAGATTCGGGGCAACCGCGAAGAAATGTGCCAAGGATTGTCAGTGGCCAAAAAACGTGTAAGTAGGCCATCCCTTGTGGCGGTGGCCTCCCGTGTTTCTAATCTTTTCTTTTTACATGATGCAGTAACGGGCGTGCGATTTTTGGTAGACACGGGTGCTTGTCATTCTCTTTTGCCAAGGAAACTCTTCAAGGCACAACGTAGTCTGTCTACATCTGCCGACGTCCGCTTGGTAGCTGCCAACGGATCTGCGATACCCACCTACGGTTACGAGAACCTCACATTATCGTTCGGAAACGGTAAATTCAATTGGAAGTTTCTCGTTGCTGACGTCACAATGCGAATCCTCGGTGCGGATTTCCTCTCTCATTTCCACCTTCTGGTCGATGTCGCCCTCCGACAATTGGTCAACGCAGACTCGTATTTGTCGACACCTCTTCTACCCGCCCCCTCTAACCTCGCTCTCCACATCAGCGCACCCACGGATGCCTACGCCCACCTCCTCACGTCATACCCGGAAGTTTTCCGTCCAGAACTTCGCCAAACGCCCACGGTTCCTGCCAAGCACGGTATTTATCACCATGTCAAGACGACGGGATCCCCAGTCTTCGCAAAATTCAGACGTCTGGCACCGGAACGATTGGCAGCCGCCAAACAGACATTCGCCGAAATGGAGGAAATGGGCCTTTGCCAAAAGTCCTCCAGCCCATGGTCGTCACCCTTACACATCGTTCTGAAGAAAGACGGCTCCCTCCGTCCGTGCAGGGATTACAGGCGCCTGAACATGCAAACAGAACCGGATCACTACCCCCCTCCCAAACATTGCCGACGTGACCTCCTACCTGCACAAAGCGAAGGTTTTCTCTACGCTCGACCTCCTGAAGGGGTATTATCAGGTGCCTATGAACCCAGAAGACATCCCCAAGACCGCCATCACCCCTCCGTTTGGTACATACACCTTCAATTACTCCTGTTTTGGCCTTCGTAATGCTGGGGCAACGTTTCAACGTCTCATGGATGGCATCTTAGGGGACCTCCCTTTCTGTGTATGTTATGTGGATGACATACTTGTGTTCTCCTCCTCAAAAGAGGAACACCTCCGTCACCTGCGCATCGTGCTCGACCGCCTGCAACAAAACGGCCTTGTAGTCCGGTACGACAAGTGTACCTTTGGCGCCAACGAAGTGTCGTTCTTAGGGCACCGTATCACTCCTGAAGGAGTCCATCCCCTCCCTGAGAAGGTAGCAGCCGTTCAGACCTTCCCCACGCCCTCGACCGTCAAAGCTCTGCAGGAATTCTTGGGCATGATCAACTATTATCACCGTTTTCTGCCAGCCATTGCCGCCACTCTTGCTCCCCTCTACGCCTCCCTCAAGGGCAAGCCAAAGGACCTGAAGTGGGGTCCCCTTCAAGAAGTAGCCTTCTGCAATGCAAAGAAGGCCCTATCAACTGCTACGGCTCTCACTTTTCCTATCCCACACGCCTCTCTCCTTCTCTCCACCGATGCCAGCGACGTCGCTATTGGTGCAGTACTCGAGCAGGTGGTCAAAGGCTCGCCCCGCCCATTGACCTTCTTCAGCAGAAAACTGTCCAAGGCAGAATCGGGTTATTCTACCTTCAATCGAGAATTGCTGGCGGTGCACTTGGCTGTCCGTCACTTTCGCCATTTCTTAGAAGGTACGCCCTTCGTCATTCGCACAGACCACATGCCTCTGGTGCACGCCTTCACTCGACAGTCTGACGCCTGGTCCTGCCGTCAACGCCGACATCTCTCCGCCGTGGCTAAATACAATTGCACCCTCCAATACGTCCCTGGGAAAATGAATCCCGTTGCCGATGCCCTGTCAAGAAACACGTTGGCTGCCGTTCAACTAGGATTGGATTACAACGCCCTGGCTGAAGCCCAACGACAGGATACAGAGTATCAAGCTTGTAGGATATCCTGCATGTCCCTCCGTTGGGAAGACTTTCCCCTCAAAGACTCCAACACCGCCCTCCTCTGTGACGTCAGTACTGGTAGACTGCGACCTTGGATTCCTGCTCCCATGCGCCGACAGGTGTTTGATTTCATTCACGGCCTTTCACATCCCTCGTGCCGTTCTACTGCACAGCTGCTGAGGGCAAAGTTCATTTGGGACGGCATTTCTAAGGATGCTAAGGATTGGGTCTGCGCCTGTACTTCTTGCCAAACTTCCAAAGTACATCGACACACGGATTCAGGAGTGGGCACCTTTCCTCAACCTCAGCGTCATTTCGCAAAAATTCACGTCGACGTTGTAGGCCCCCTACCCACATCACAAGGATATCGTTACCTGTTTACCGTTATCGACCGCTCCACTCGTTGGCCTGAAGCCATTCCCATGGAAACTGCAACGTCCACCTCATGTACATCCGCCTTACTCTCTGGATGGATTTCAAGATTCGGTATCCCTGAGCATATTACTTCTGACAGGGGAACCACTTTCACCTCTCAATTGTGGACGTCATTAGCGAATCTCCTGGGCATCACCCTACATCAGACAACGGCCTACAAGCCCGCTGCCAATGGAATGGTTGAACGTTTTCATCGCACCCTCAAAGCAGCTTTGATGTCCCGCTGCAAGGATTGCAATTGGTTTACTCAGCTTCCCTGGGTCCTCCTGGGACTAAGGACCACTCCTAAAGACGCCCTCGACGTCTCGGCAGCTGAAATGGTGTATGGCGACCCGTTGGTCGTACCTGCCGAATTTTTTCCTTCTACAACCTCCTCCGACGATCTCCAGCGCATACGTCACGTCGTGGGAAAATTTACTCCGTGCCGCCAGACTTACAAGCCCCCAGCGAAGCATCACATACCAACGGACTTGCACTCTGCAATGCACGTCTTCCTGCGCAACGACACTAGCAAGCCACCACTAACGCCCCCTTACACGGGCCCTTTCCTTGTGATCCGACGCAGTCCGAAAACATTCTTACTAAACATTTGGGGCAAAGAAGACTGGGTCTCCATTGATCGTCTAAAACCTGCTTATCTTCTGCCAGATGACCCGCCTACAGTTCGCCTCTCTAGATCAGGGCGCCCTATTTAACATGTACAGTATGTTATTTTTAGGGGGGGAGCCATGTACCAACCATGTGTCACACAATTGTACATAATTATTTTGTATATATTATGCTCGTATCTGCGCTCTTCCCTCGCACTAAAAAGAACCTGAATGATCATGTCTCCGGTTTTGCTCTGTAACATTGTCTGTCTCTCGAACAGGTTATGTCCTGTTGCCTTGAGGTTTTGTATATAAAGGAGAGTGTTCCTTAATAAACAACTCAGTTGATTGCATCCTGCCTTTGAGTTCACAACCCTCTCTCGGCCCGTCACAGACCCATCTAGCCATAGTTTAACGATACGGGGGTGTTGAAGATGACTGAAATTGGTTGAACTTAGAAACGAATATCAAAAAGTGCCTGATTGCATCAAAATATAACGAGTAAAATATATATTTTTGAAAATTTGCGTAAGATTTATTCTTATTTGATTTGATTAAAAAAGGGCAGAACAATAACAAGATGGCATATTGTTCCGAAAAAGATATTGAGAAGGATAAAGGGATTTTCACTTGTTTCCATTAATGTTCGATACCGATCCTTCATGCGGTTGCTGAATGTTTTTTTTTTTAATTGAACATTCAATTCTAATGCGTTCAAATTATCATAAAGACTTACTCAATCTCAATATTTTCCACAATTATGTTAGGGCTATTGAGAATGAAATAATACTCACGCCGGGGCGTTAATGAAATGGAAACTGAAAGAACATTGATACAAATAAAAAGAAAAGGCAAAGGACTTTTGCCATAAGGCATTGAATAAATTAAAGGATGTCCAAAATCAATTCATAGATCATCTAATTGGCCTCCAGCTGTTAGTCAAGACGAGTCTAAGTATTCAAGATAGGTTAAAACTGTAATTGACTGCAGCAGCAACCAATTACTCGACTAATAATATTGACAACAATCTATTCTATTTTACCGTTTATAACCAAAAAGAATTATTATTTCATATGATAGTCGTGATCATATATCTTCCCATATAAATCCTTAATTCAGTTTAATTTTAATCTAAGCAGTTGTTTTTCTGCTGCGGTAGATAAAATTGTTTAAAAAATAAGAATTCGAGATTTTTACAACCGTTTATTCAAAACTCAAAATATCGTTAATCCAAAATATATAAGTTCTTTTTAATATTTGATCAGATCTCAAAATTCTAAAATAAAGTCGTATACTTCCTGAGAATGTTTTTATTAATATAAAGTAATTATTTTCAAATTTTCTTACATATGCTTAATACGTAAGTTAACATCTTTAAAAAAGTTTGATAACAAAAAATTGGCCCAAAATAATAGACTCTATGGCATGATTTTTTTTTCTTTACGAATAAAGAAAATTACCAAAGGACTCAAATTGAACTTTCATTGTATATGGCTTCAATGCAATTACACGTTAAGTGCTATTTTGTTTAACATTGATGAGCAAAAACAGAATATTTTCCTACAAAATCTCCAATACTTTAACTATTTTCCATAAGTCGTCAAACATCACCATTTATCCAGTCTGTTACGCTTACATAGTCACCTGGGGGATTAAATGTTTCTCATGATCAATAGAGGCAAGGGACAGGAGTCACAGGCTATTGACTTAGTTACCGACAATACATACATATGATCAGCTCCCAAGCCGTCTCTCCATCAAGCTAGGAACAGGGAATCCTCAGTATGAAGAACTATAGACTCCCCAAAACTCTCCCCCACCCCTCCCTAGCTCACAATGATGGTGAAGAGACACTATTAGAAACTTTAGAGCATGAGCGGGTCTTGAACTCCCATCTAACAGATTGCGAGAAACGGACGTCTCCAAAACGTTACCGAGAGTCCTCATATTTCTTTTGCAGTGGACTGATCTTTCGATTCATGTGGATTTTCTAGCTGGAAGTTCTAACATTGTTTTACAGAAGTAACGTTTGACATCAATATCATGATATACGATATAGTAGATGCCTTTTTGCTTGATAAGGATTAGGTACACTGCACTATAGGGCCGAATACAACATTTAGTTTTTAAACTATCAATCTTAGGAAGTAGCAGGAATGCCTAGAAAAAGATGTTTAATTAAATGGTTTCGAAAAAAAATATGAAGATTGATGCATTTTTCTTGGTCTTTGTCCCGTGCTAAGAAAACAATAGAAGTAAAGAGAGAGAGAGAGAGAGAGAGAGAGAGAGAGAGAGGGAGAGAGAGAGAGAGGAGAGAGAGGCTTGCCTTTAATATCCCCCTTTCGTTGGTCTAAGTGCCCGGCAAACTAAAACCTTAACTAAGACAGAAAAAAAAAGAAAAAAAAAAAAAAAAAAAAACAATCTGAAACCTAAATACAACAATACCCAAAAACAGGAGATTCGTAATAAAGGCTGAGAGATATCAACGAAAAAACATTTAGTACGAGAACCTGCGAGTCTCAGAAGCTACAGTATATATTGATCTGCATGAATAAAACAAAGAAATATAACAACTAATTCTAGGAAAACAGGGTAATTTACAACAGATTAAAAGACATTGCGTTTCGACTTTCCTGCTAAACATAACACAATTTCATCCCAGTGATGACATTCTGCTGTTTATGTGCTTTTATGGAAACTTTATTTTTCCCCACGGAGAGAGGGGGAGAGAGATTGGGAAAGAGAGGTGAGTCTCTCTCTCTCTCTCTCTCTCTCTCTCTCTCTCTCTCTCTCTCTCTCTATAAACTTGGAGCAATTTCTTATAGTATGCAAGAAACGACCTTCCTAGCAACTTGCAACATTAAGCGTAGCCCTCAGCACAAGGACAACGGTCGTAAAACCATTTTAAGGCACCCACAAGTAGCAACTTGGGACCAACCTCTCAGATGTTAAGCAGAGAAGGACGAGACAAACAGCCCAGAAAAAATTACCTTTGGCGCAATATTCGTTTCTGTCCCCTTTCCAAGATTGAAAATAATAAACTTAATCTAAAGAGATGCTTTATCGCCCGCTCTCTCAATACCATACGACGATTCTAGTGTCTCCTTTCTCTCTCTTCCACACACACGCACACACATATTATATATATATATATATATATATATATATATATATATATGTATATATATACATATATATATATATATATATATATAAATCCTATGGCATATTCACACAGAAATTTATACAATATATATATATATATATATATACATATATATATATATGTATATATTTATATATACATATATATGTATATATATATATATATATATATATAAATATGTATATATATATATATATATAAATACATACATATCTATCTATCTATATATATATATATATATATATATTATGTATATATATATATATATATATTTATGTATATATATATATATATATATATATTTATGTATATATATATATATATATATATATTTATGTGTATATATATATATATATATATATATATGTATATATATATATATATATATATATGTATATATTATATGGTTTTCTGGTCTGGGCAATAACAAGATATATCATACTATGACTCGTGACTGGGTATCAAACATATAATATCATATATACTACGACTGGCAAGTTAATCAATCTCTCGAATTCCAAACCACCTTGTTTGCTTTTACATTAAAATTGTAACACTTTGAAACATTAATTCACGAATTCTGAGACCGTTAAATAACTCCCAGACAACAATATATAAGACACTGAATATCTATAGGTCTCTAAGCACAATCAAAACCAAACTAGGTACTTACTCTAAAGTAATACAAAATCTTATTTACTCTGGTCTTAAATAATGATGATTGGAGTCATACACTCTTTACAATAGTAAATGTATTCTATATGAATTAAAACACTTTTAAAAAATTTACATAGAAAAATAAGTCACTGGAAAAAAATAATTCTGAATAAAACTTAGAATAAGACAAAAACGTTACAATCTGAAATTATATATTAACTTGACTCAAACTATTATACCTGAATATACCTTAACGTAAGAAAAGAAATAATCTAATGAAAATAATAGAAATGCTTGAACTAATTCCGAAATAATACAATGTTTAAGTTTGACTCCTAACAAATAATAGTTAAAAAGATCACTTTACATTACCTATCCTGCCTACAGGTCCGTTTACAGAAAATGTTATACAATGCCAACACACACCCTAATACAATCAATTTAAAATCACTTTATAGTCTTGCCTATTTTTTGACACACGATTTAAGAGAGGACACACTAAAACGCATTAAACACTTGAGAAATACATTGGATTACTTGCGGGAGAAAGAGGGAGAGGGAAAGGAGGCTATTTCTGGGTGCAGTTCTAACTTGATCTCTATGTCTGTCAGTCTCTGAGTCTCTGACGGTAACCTAACCTTGGTCACCTGTATATATGAAACCTGGTTAATTCCAGAAGGTTCCAAATTATTTGGTAAGCGTAGCCTTTGCCTAAGAGCGTCAGAGTTTCCAACTAGATAAAAATGTCAAGAGGCGAATCAGGGGGTTTACAGGCAACTCTCAAATACACATCAATGCACTCACGAGACGACTATCCCTACTAGCTCCCCCTACCAATTATCACCGAAATAAAAAAAAAAAAAAAAAAGATAACATCATCTCGCCGGGCATCACAAAGCTTCGAAAGCACATGGCAGAGAATCTTCCAAAGCACCTGTTACTGAACAATCTCTCTCAAAAATGATGCAATACTTCATAAATAATAAAAGAACATTACCTAGCCCTTGTTGATATACCTTACTTATATATTTATTTATAATAGAACAAGAGAGTATAACTGGCTGTTATTAGTAATGTAACAAAGTGCTTGTTTAAAGTAGACTAGTTTTATAGATATGTTGTTATATTGGGTTGTTGATCATTTACCAAAGAGCAGTTAACATTTACCTCTGTCTATGTAAATACTTATCTCGAGAGTCTGTATATAGATATTGGATTAACAGGATTACTGTAACTTCGGTTGAAGACAAATAAAGAAGGTTTAAGGATATCGGTATTATCTCTGAGTATTCCACCAAGTACAATTGGGATATAACAAGTGGTAGCAGAGACGTCATCGAATCTCGGACCTGGACATCGAGATTAACAAGTGTTTTCTTGTGATTAAGTTCCGAAAGTTTTGTGAAAATTTTTGTAAAGTCTAAAATGCCAGAAAACATGGAGTAAATCACCCTTACCTGGGGGGTGGAGGGGTCAACCATCAGCTATGTTTAGAAGAACAAAGGAACTTGAACTTTTCCCGCCAAAAAGCTCCCCCCTAAGATGATATGTGGAGTGTAAGGTTCCTCATGTAGGAAGAAGACAACAAGAGGTATTACTTATATTACCAGTATTACTTCTTCTATTGAAAAGTTGACGCTGGTTGACATAAGTTGACGCTTCAAAGAAAATTCTGAGTGAGAAGTTTTACACCCAAGAAAATTTACGAGACCTCTAGTATGCGTGTATTTTTTTCTTATAATTTTCTAAAGGTAAATTAAGGTAATATTTTTCAAATTTAAACATTTAGAAAATTTAAGCTGAAGGTTACCCTGAAAATTCCCCTGATGTTTAAAATAGGAAATGGACCCAGGATGAAGTAGATAGGATAGAATTTATTTCATCTGCACATGGAATGTTTTCTGTAAATGTGGCACGTATGGACACAAGAAAAACAGCTATTAAATGTGATATATGTAAAAAGAATTTCATGAACAGGATGGAAAAAGAACAGCATATCAAAATTATGCATAAAGATATTTCGATAAGTGTGGTAAAAGGTGCTTATGATTTAACAGCAATCATTACAATGGGAAAAACTATTGGTGAAGAAATTGCCAAAGGATTGGAAGCGAAAAGATCAACACAGATTACTAAAGCGAAACCTCCTCCAATCTGGGTTGGTCAAAATTTTGAAAAGTTTTTTCAAGAAGTAGAAGCGTGGAATACCTCGAACAAGGATGATGATTTTACGAAGTATACTGATTTAGTAGAGAGCCTGAAGAAAAATACTAATGTCACAGATTATGTTGTTTCTGTGCTATTGGATAAAACATCTGAAGCTCTGAACAAAAATGTAGCAGTAGTTTTGGAAATTCTTAAGCAAAAGTATGCAAAAACTACAGCAGAGAAGTGTATTGATGTTCTCAAGTCAATCTTGGAATTTTCCGTAAAGGAAGGGGATACTAATGAAACTTACTGGGACAAGTTTGAAGTCTTGATCTGTGATTGTATGAGAGAGGAAGTTACTGTACATTTGTATTACTTATTAGGTGTTATGATGGTAGAAAAAGCATATGATCGGGGGAATATTAATCCAGAAGAGAAAAGAAGACTGATGGATGCTATGGAGACACATGATGGAACTGATAGGAGACCGAGAGAAGACAATGAAGTTTTTAATCTTCTAAAGATCGAATACAGAAAGTTAAAAATCGAAAATGATAGAAATATTAGAACTAAATTTTCAGGATCATTTGAGAATTTGTCTTCGGTTCACTGTGGTGAAAATAGAAGTAGATGGCAAAGATGGCAAAATTTTAAGCAAAGGCCTGATTTTCATAGATTTCGTAGATCAGATTCTAATCCAGGATTTTGGAGGACTCAGTCTGGAACATATAGGAGAGCTCCCTTGCGGACACCATCGAGACCAGGATCATCTTCGAGGCAGTCGTCCAGTTATAGACAATACTCCAATGGTAGGCCATTTTCAAATGGAAGATCATCTTCTAATAGTAGGCCTGTGTCAAATGATCAGAAACAGCAGCAAAATTTGACTGAAAGAGTGATTAAGGTCGAAAAAAAATGTAGCAAAAATCTTGGAAAAGATTGAAGAAATGTTGAAGAAAGGAAAAAATGTGAATTTTGTAAGTATGGAAGAAGTATCAGAGATCATTGATATAGATATCAGCGATGTAATGTTTGCTAAAGAAATTACCGAAGTAGGAGTTCTGATTTTGGATACTGGTTGTCCAAATAGCTTAGTTGGAAAAAGTTGGCTAGAAAAATATCTGAAGAGGGATGGTATTAAGAAAGAAAATTTGCATAAAAGGAGATGTTTCCAAAAATTCAGATTTTGTCCAAGAACAATATATGAAAATAAGGAAATTATAGAAATACCAATAACAATAAAGGAATCTGAAAAATCTGATACTTTCAGAAGGATTTTTCTTGGAGCTTTTGTGCTGGGTGCTGAAAATGTGCCATTGTTGTGTGGTAGAACTACTAAGAAAAAATGGAAAATGGATCTGAGTATGCATAGAGATAAAGTGACAATCAACGACGACACAACCCGTGAGTTCGGATGTATGTATACCGCAGTAGATCATATGGTTCTTCAGCTGTATGAGGATAGAGCATTTTGGACTACAGACGCCACTGTATTTTACTTGAAGAAGGAAGTAGATATAGAGAGTTATGAGAAGGTGAAAAAGATTCATGAAGTAACCAACCACAAGAATGAAAATCAACTACTTCATGCATATAGGAATGCAGGAAAACTTAATGAGAAAATGCGAGAAACAATAAAAGAAGTGTGTGAGAACTGCAATATATGTAAAAAATGCAAGAGATCCCAGGGCACTCCTAAAGTTGCGTTACCAATAGTTTCTGATTTTAATCAGATTGTAACCATGGAGTTAAAACAATATGGAGAGATTTATGTATTATGGATGATCTGTTCCTTCACCAGATTTATTCAAGGAGCTGTTTTGAAGGATAAAACCGCCGAGTCAGTGGTTGAATCTCTCAACACAGCATGGAACTGGAGGTTTGGGTTCCCTTCTCAAGGATACTGGGCAGATAACGGACAAGAGTTTAAGAACCACCCTGGAGCAATGGAATAAACGAACGTAACCATTATTCTGCAGATATGACAGTGAAGAAAATTCAAGAGGCAGATAAGAAAATTTATTTAAAGAAAGCTGTAGAGATGGCTGCTTGGACTCATAATACAAACACCAGTATTTTAGGATATAACCCTATGCAATTGGTGACAGGAAAGGCTGTTAACAATACCTGGAATTTCTACAGGAAATGTCACCACTGAGTCAATGTTTGCCAGTGGGAATGTGAAGTTAATGATCAAGAGACATCACATGATCACCAAGCAATTCAGGGAAGCTGAATATTCTTCAAAGCTGAAAAGGGCTTCACAACAGCAAAACAATAAATTTAATAACATTATTTACAAAGAGGGGGATATGGTATTTTACCAAGATAAAATGAAAAAAGCCTGGTGTGGTCCAGTAAAGGTTTTCACACACAGAGGAAGAGATGTTTACATCTGGGCGAATGGCGATTTAAAGAAAGTAGCCAGTTGTAAAGTACAACTTTGCTCTCAAAGAAGCATTCCTACGGAAATTTCAAGAGAAGTAAGCAACAAAGCAAAAGCAGTGGACTCTACCCCTAAAATGGCAGGAGAAGAGAAAATATCAGCGGATCCTCCAGCCAGTAATCTAAGAATGAAGACAAAATCTCAAGATGATAAAGAGGAGACTGAGAAGGATTTCATTGGAGCATTCTGGTTCACTTCAGAAGAAACAGAGTGTTTTTGTGAGGAAATGACAAGTTATGTAGTGGAATTACCTGTTAAATATCACAAGATGCCAGAAGTGTTAGAAGCAAAGAAGAAAGATTATGAAAATTTTTTACATTTTAACACTTTTGAAGAGGTGGAAGATGTAGGGCAAGAAAAGATAGGCAGCAGATGGGTGATCACGAAAAAGGAGAAGCATGACGGACAAAAAACTGATTACAAAGGGAGAATTGTCGCCAAGGGATTTCATGAAAAAGAAAAACCCCAAGCTGATTCACCAACAGCTATGCGTGAAAGCATGAAAGTCTTCTTGTCCTTGGCTGCAAATGAGAATTTTGAGCTTCAGTCTATTGACATCAAAGCAGCATTTTTACAGTCAAACATACTTAACAGGAATGTATTCGTAGAACCTCCAAAGGATTTGAAAAAAAGAAAACACTATTTGGAAACTCAGAAAACCATTATATGGATTGGGTGATGCCAGTAAAAAATTTTGGCTGAAAGTTCAG
>NC_090755.1:52847356-52855610 GCF_036898095.1 Palaemon carinicauda | reverse complement strand
GTCAAGGTCACATAAGCACAGACTGTAGAACGAAATTTTGCTCAATTCACAACACTGCAACGCATTCTTATAGTCAATGTTACTCGCGTAAGACACAACAATATCCTAGAAATACACAGTCAATTCCACAGTCAGTTCCATATGGAATTAAAAAGAAAAATCCTCATTTTAACAATAAGAAGAAACAACCAAATGTCAATGCAGTTCAGAGTCCGAAACAAACAAACACTTCTTCAAATATCGCTGAGCCTGGGCTGTCAAACCAGACCTCGCAAGGTCAGACTAATTTTCAGAATGTGCAGAGCAAAGCAAATACCACATAGTTAACTCTAGAGGGGAAGAGAGTGATGTTGGGTCAAGGTCATTCATGTCAACATCAATAGTATTGAATAATCAATTTAATGTTTTATCAGATAATTGTGAGACAATAGATTTTCCTATGAAACACACGGCCGAATTAAGTAAAACAGTGCATGCTCCCGTAGATTTGCAACGAATTCATACAATAATAAGCCAAAATGAGTTACGGGCCAACCTTATATGCTGTAAATTTAGAACACAAATCCTTTATGTTATTTTTTGACTCTGGTAAGTCCACGTAATATTATGGATTTGAAGACACATCATTTGTTGTTTTCGAACTTTCCGATTGAAAAATCAGGAATTAGACTTTCAGGTATAGGAAATAATGAATTAAACGTCATAGGCATAACTCATATTCAGTTCAGAGTCGGTAATCGCACGTTTGCCGATACATTTGTTGTTGTAAAAAACATTAATATGTATCCAGCTGTAATTATAGGATACCCATCTATGGGAAATCAAAACATTATCTTAGCTCCTGCCAAGCACGGCGTGTATATCAAAGGGAAATTCTATAAGTCTTCTAATACCTTAAAGTCAGTTTTGGATAAAAAGGAGACGACAAATGTAACCGTAACGTACGTTGAAGAACCAATAACTTGTCTCACTAATAAAGAAATAATATACGCGACCCAGCAGAATTCTCGTTCACCCGTAATATCATCTTGCACGCAATCTATCGAACCAAACATACCTTCGAATTTAATAGTGCAAATAAAGAAAACACTACCGGGATCTGAAATATTAATCCTTTCCGATACTTTGAAAACTAACGGATTGTCTGTCACACAAGCTATTTATACAGTAGGCTCACATCAGCAATGTAATATCGAAGTCTGTGATCATTTAAATAACACTTTAGTAATTCACAAAAATCAACATATCTTGGATGTAGAAGTTTATAAACATCGTATTCTTACCGTTGCTGAAATCAATCACTCTCAATCAGTTGCGGATGAATCCCTTTTGCGATCTATTAAAAATAAAATCAGTAAGGACATTCAAGACGAAGAAATTCAGCAGAAAATTTTTGAACTTTTAACTAAATATCAAGATGTCTTTTCCACTACGGATGGATCCTTAGGAAAAACAGATGTGATCGAGCATCAAATAAGGTTAAAGGACAAGCAGAAAATTATATATGTACCCTCGTACAGACTCCCTATGAAATTCCAGAATGAAATAAATGATGAAGTAGGTAAAATGTTAGAGGAAGGAGTCATTAGAAAATCAAACAGCCCTTATAATTTTCCTTTAATAGTTGTACCGAAAAAGATCGAACATGGCGTATCTGCGTCGACTTTCGTCGTCTAAACGAGGAAACGATCCCTGATCAATTCCCAGTGCCATGTACTGACGATATTTTGTCTTTGTTAGGTCAGAATAAATATTTTACCAGTTTGGACTTACTTAAAGGTTTTCACCAGATATCATTAGAAGAAGATAGTATCCCATACACAGCCTTCAGCACAGCCAGGGGACATTATGAATTTTTACGGATGCCTTTTGGTTTACGTTGTGCTCCTATAACATTTACAAGAATGATTAACATAGTGTTTGGAGACTTGTTAGGGGATATATTGGATGCTATATGGATGATCTTGTAATCTTTTCCAACACCTTAGAAGAACATCTACGTAAGTTAGAACTAGTACTACAGAGATTAAGACAACATAACTTAAGGGTAAAGATCAGTAAGTGTGAATTTTTCAAAACAGAATTAATATATTTGGGTTTCATGGTGTCAAGCCAAGGTCTTAAAGTAGTCCATGATAAGGTGTCGGCTATACGTAATTTTCCCATACCTACTAATATCAAGGGAATACAGCAATTTCTGGGTTGTAGTGGATATTACAGGCGTTTTATACGCAACTATTCAATAATAGCCGCTCCTTTAACTGATCTTACGAAGAAGGGCGTAGATTCATATGGTCTGAGCAACATCAACAGGCGTTTAATACTTTGAAAGATGAACTGTGTAGTTCTCCTATCTTAAAATTTCCTGACTTCGGTAAGGAATTCTTCATTGCAACAGACGCCTCAGACTTAGGAGTAGGAGGGGTATTGCTTCAGCAATATGATAAACAGTTTTTCCCGATAGCTTTCTATTCTCGAAAATTGAGAACTTCCGAAAGTAAGTATGCAGTAATAGACAAGGAAGAACTAGCTATTGTTAATTCGCTAGTGCATTTTAAGTTCATAATTTACGGTTATCCCGTTAAGGTTCTTACTGACCATAAACCACTAACAGAATTCTTTAAAGGCTTCAATCACAGCCCTAAACGAACTCGGTGGCATTTGATCATTCAAGATTTTGGCGCAAGAATCGGGTATTTACCTGGGAAAGCAAATATCATTGCGGATGCGTTATCACGCAACCCCGTATCATCTTGTACGGAGCCTTTAGCTGAATTATAGATATATCAACATCCATGCCTATTGTAAAAACAATATCTGAACAAGAAGAATTAGGCTGGAGTGCTGAATTGTTACAGACTGAGCAAAGGAAAGATCAGAAAATAGAAACAATTATAAATGCTTTGAAAGGCAATCATAAAGAAAAGGAATATATAAAGTATAAGCAGCAGAATTATATAATCAAAGATAATATTCTGTGTAGGACTGTGACAAGGAAAACCCGCAATACACCACATGTAACTAACGACCAGGTAGTAGTACCAATCTCACTTATTTCCACTGTCCTGAATTGGTTGCATTCAAATCCATTACACGGACACCCTGGGTTCTCATTAATGTCACAGAAAGCCAAATCATTGTTTTATTGGCATACAATGCTTACAGATATAAAAAGACACATAGCTAATTGTCGCACATGTCAGGAAAACAAAGGGCATACGAAAACACCTGTCAGCCTAGGAGCTTATCCTGTGCCCAATCAACCCTTTGAAAGAATACATTTAGATTTGTTAACAGGATTTTACGAGTCAGACAGAGGAAATAAGCACCTCTTAGTAATTATAGATGCTTTAACTCGATATACAGAACTAATGGCGCTTAAAACTAAAACTGCGATTGAATGCGCTAGGAAGTTTTACGAGTGTTACATTTGTAAACATGGAATTCCACACATGATAATCTCAGACTAGGGTGGTGAATTTAATAATCACTTTCTTACCTCATTGTGTGAATTCCTCAACATAAAGAAGATTAATACCATGATATATCACCCAGAGTCGAATGGGCTAGTGGAAAGAGCAAATAGGAAGATATTAAATATATTGAGGGTAACACTAGGGGGATCAGACCCCAACTGGATATTGCAATACCGGCGGCACTGAGTACTCTGAATCATTCATATCATATATCAATTAAAATGTCACCGCATGAAGCATTGTATGGTACCCCAGTTAGAACACCTTTCCATGTATTAACGCCTACAACTAATTTATCAAATCCTTTAAAAGAATGTATAAATGCAAGTATAAGTCGATATGATATCCTTCGAAAGAATTTAGAAGAATCACAAATCATAATGAAAAGGATCATGATAAAATAGCGAAACCAACTAAAACATATACCGTGGGTGATAACATCTATATTCAAATCAATGTCAGAAAAGGGCTCAACTATAAATTAACACCTAAGTTTGAAGGCCCATTTAACATTTTGGAAACATTAACGGCCAATAGGTTTAGAATTCAAAACGTAGCCCAACCCACGGATGAGAGAATAGTACCATTGGCTCACATAAGAAATTAAAAAGAAAAGAGAGGAAAAGAAGTGAGGGAAAATTTTATTCTGTTTTATGTGATTAAAAGTTTTCTTTTTAATACAGGAGTAATTACATATATTTTTTCTCGTTACAGGTTTCCAAGATGAATTTTTTGTTGTTGGGAGTGATATTGTTCGCTCAGACATTTTTCTCGTATGGGATGAGCTCTAAGACTAAAAATATATATTTTAAATATGGCAATATAGTTGAAAGACAAGAAGACATTTTATTACGTCAACCAACGTAATTGTAGAAGTGAATATGCAAGCAATTTTTCTTCAAGAGAATGATGTCATTAGCTTAAGAACCGCCATTTCAAGGTTTTCTGCATCATAGGATGAGTTGCATAGAAGACATTTTCATGTGACTACAAAGAGTTTGCTTGGATCAACATTAAAAGTTGCAGAGATGCTATCTGATGACTTGAAAAATAAGACTGGCGAGACGGGATCTTTGGCTTATGACCTTTTGATGTGGACTGTAGGACACGAACATAAAGAAAGACGGAATCCGTTTATTTATGCTGCATTAAGCATCTTTGGGTCTGTTGCAAGTTTAGGTTAGGAATTTCCAATCGTCTTAAAATTAGTAATCAAAATAAGAAAATTGAGTTCTTGACTCATAAAGATGAATTGATTATGTCAGAACTAAGGAATCAGTTAGCTTCAATCAATAAAATTATGGATTTATTAAATGAACATTCAGATATAGTTCAAATTATGGAAGTACAGGATTTGTTGGCAACATTAACGTATTATGATTCAAAGATAGATCACATACATAACAGAATTACACATTTCATTGAGAAATCCAAGGATTATGTAGAAGCTATCACGTTAGCAACTAAAGGTGTATTGTCGCCCCATTTGTTGCCTATAAGTTACTTAAAATTAATTCTGAAGAACGGAAGGGATAAACTAGGCTATGTTCCTTTGTTAGACGAACATAGGTTAGAATTTTATTACAGCCTAATTACAGTAAACGTAGATAATAACAAGATTAGGATTACAATTCCCTTTGATTCTTCTGATGCCTGGCAATCTTACAGGATATCACCATTTCCGACTTTCATGACGAATCACTCAAATCCAGTAATATCCAGTTTGACAGGACACGTATTGATTTCCCCAGACAAGGAAACATATACGGTCATTAAAGACTTAAATCAATTAACTCACTGTTCAGACGCAATGGATAGAAAAATATGTACAGCTGACTCATTTGAATTCCATAAAAACTTAATGGATTCATGCGAGTTAGGTATAGTGCTAGACGGTGCTCTCTCCCATACAAGTGAAAATTGTCTGGATAAGCTTTATCCCTTTGACAATAATGAGTTCAATTGCAGACTGAATAATGGCTCGTGGATACGATACGACAAGGACGGCTTCAATGTATCATGCCCTGACGGATCCACGTCCTTCACACATATCTTCGTCACAGCAGATGGTTGTGTCGGGACTTCCCCGAATTCCATGGTGACTGGTCTACGGAAAATCATCAGAGAACGAGCCTACTTCGCGAACTTCACGTGGTCCTCTACAATGCCAGCACTTCCTCTCCCGTACAACGGACATGTGGCAAAGCGGTTGATGAAACTTACCGAAAAGGACCACCTGTCACCGACTTATAAAGAAATTCTTCACCCCATACTACTGGCTGGTTTGTGTATCACGGTGGTGATATTTATCGCCGTGAACATCCTTGTTTGGCGTAGGTTACGGCACAGCAAGCAGCTAAAAAGGAATGAGTTGCCTAGCCCCGACAATACCCCCTATCTGATTCAGTTCAAAGCCGTTTGAGTGGCCACCTCATTCGCTAAGG
The DNA here is from genome assembly GCF_036898095.1 of Palaemon carinicauda. NCBI lineage: Eukaryota > Metazoa > Arthropoda > Malacostraca > Decapoda > Palaemonidae > Palaemon > Palaemon carinicauda. Next base: position 52,849,690 of record NC_090755.1, on the reverse strand, counting down.
GAGTAATTTGTCGGGAAGATGTTTGTATGAAAAGCTGATTAGTATGCTAGTAATATGTAATTAAAGAATTTTCTACATTTGCATTGTTAAATATACATTTAAAAACACATTTAAAAAAATAAATAAAATAAAAAAGGATATAAATAATTTTTCTCTCGGCATCTAATAAAAATATATAAGCCGGAATGTTAAAAAAGAAAAGAGAAAAAAAAATAAATAAAATATATAACAGAATCTATGGGCATCTAATAAAATATATCAGCCCTATATATAAATATATATATATATATATATATATATATATATATATATATATATATATATATATATTATATATATGTGTGTGTACGAAACCATGGTACGTGTACGTACCAGGAATTCGTGTTTTGCACTAAAAATTGAGTATTTTGTTTCTGACAAAGGTAACAATTATTCTTTATCAAGTTACCGAATCATATGTAAGTCAGAAGTTTTTTTGTTTTTTGGTACCATATAATCATTGCTAGCAATGTACCATATATATGATCTTGGTTTTATCATGCATTTTTCTTTTGCTTTGGTAATATCTTTTTTGTATGCACTATTGTTATTATTTTTTAATGTGCCTATTTGGACATTCGTCCTCAGTTGATTATGGCTAAAGTTAAACAAAGAATAATACGTATGTCCAGTCACACCTAATAACCATGTTTCGGCTTGTTGTTAAATTTTTGTAAAAAAAAAAATTGAGATAGCTGGCCGAGCTAATGTAATGATTAGAATAGTTAATATTACATGTTTAAAACAAATGACGTAATATGTCATGTTGGTTGAGGAGAACTAACCCTGGGATTTGCTGTAGTCATTCAAATCGTAAACAGGACATACAATGCAAGTCTCAGCAATTTGACATTCTTCTTAAACGTCAACACATTGTCTCATCGTGTGAAAGTTTGTGACGTCACCGGATGCAGGTTGTCTTCCGATTTTGTGACGTGTCTAAAGTAAACTAAGCATACGATATCTGTGATATCGATAATTTAGTCAGTTCATATCTATACTTCACCAGAATTGGTCATCTGGACCAACCCAGCTTCCTCCAGTGATGGAGATGTTTAACTCTGTTGTTTTTATAGAATAAAGACTTAAAACTATTAAGATGTATTCAGTTACCATTTACATACATCTGAAAACAACTCATACTCAATGTGTGCTTATAACAGTAGCACGCCAATACATTCAGGGGATGGAATTGATGCAAAGAGAGTAGCATCATCTGCATATGCAACAAGCTTGTTTTCTAGGCCAAACCACATGTCATGTGTATATAGTATGAAAGGTAATGGGCCAAGAACACTACCCAGTGGAACACCGGATATCACATTCCTATAATCACTATGGTGCCCATTAACAACAACTCTTTGAGATCTATTACTTAAAAAATCAATAATAATGCTAAGAAACGACCCACCCACTCCCAACCGTTTGAGTTTGAAAACAAGGGCCTCATGATTAACATGGTCAAAGGCAGCACTAAAATCAAGGCCAATCATACGAACTTCCTGACCACAATCAAGGGATTTCTGTACAGCATTGGAGATTGTAAGAAGGGCATCACATGCTCCAAGGCCTTTACGAAAACCAAATTGCAAACTAAGGAGTAGATGATTACCTTCAGCAAACCTATTAAGAGGTTTTGCCAGAAGACATTCAAAAACTTTAGATAATTATGGGAGTTATGGAAATTGTGCGGTAATCAGTGGGACTTGAGCTACCATAAACACATTTACATAGAGGAGTAACATTACCAATTCTCCAACAAGTGCTAAAAGCTCCCCTTCTTGCTAACTTGCGCAAAATAACAGATAACTTTGGAGCTAAGAAATCTGCAGTCTTTATAAAAAACAAAGGAAAAATAGCCATTTGGGTCTACACCTCCATAGCATCAAGGTCCACCAACAGAGCTTTAATCTCACGAGATCGAAAAGCTAAACTAGTTAGTTTAGCCTCAGGAATCAGGAATGAGGAAGTTCAAGTTTTTCATTACTCTGTTTGCTGTCAAAAACATCAGCCAAAAGGGTTGCCTTTTCCTTTGGACAGTGAGTTACTGAGCCATCTGGTTTATGTAAAGGAGGAACTGTTGCATCTACACCAAAGAGTGCAGATTTAAGGGTAGACCACCATTTATGTTCCTGAGTTGTACCAGAAAGTGTTTCTTTTAGGGTTAAATTGTACTCCTTTTCAGTCGAGGCATAAACTCTCTGACCAAAAGCTCGAAGCTGATTATAGTTGTTCCCGGTCAAATCTGATCTGTTACCCTTCCAAAGGTGATAGGCCTCCTGCTTCTCCAAATAA
>NC_090755.1:52832356-52842356 GCF_036898095.1 Palaemon carinicauda | reverse complement strand
TTAATTGTGTCGTAATAACTAAATGTGCATGCAGAAAGTGATTTCGTTGCCACAAAATAAGATGAATTTGAAAAGATTATTCATATTCATAGGAGTTTTCGTGTCTTAAAAGTATGGAAAAAGTTTGATTTTGCAAGAGGAGAGAGAGAGAGAGAGAGAGAGAGGAGAGAGAGAGAGAGAGAGAGAGAGAGAGAGAGAGAGAGGTAGCTATCTTTGCACTAGTGTTTTATACTGATTTTCGAAATAAATGGACTAAATCCTTCTTCAGTATACGCAATAACTTTGGGTACTGAATAACCTGTTGATCCATTATCCTATTTCAAGATGGGCCATTGTTGGCACAGGGACAGTTTTGAATTTAAGACATTGGGAATGTTTATTTTTATTTAATGTAGCCATCTTTCTTTGAGAGACATTACACCGTATCTGTCTATTCGTTTTATAATTGTATCTCGACCATTATTAACGGGTTGCGTACATTATTATATACATGTATATATTATATTATAAATATATATATATATATATATATATATATATATATATATATATGTATATATATATATATATATATACATATATATATATATATATATATATATATATATATATATATATATATATATATATAGCCACTCTTACTCTTTATTGTGATGGGGATTATCGGCTGTAGGAGGTAATTTTGTTACTAAACCTCATATAATACTTTCAGAACTGTTAGATAATCTGCTCTCCAGATCATGCAATATTAATCATTACCATAAATTAAGGTTATTCAAATATCTATTTTTTGTTGTGCTTAAGAAGAAATAGATACTAAAACATCAGTTGTTTTCTGATATGTTGCAAACATGACAGACCTTGACAGGAAAGTTGCAACATCAATTGTGTTGTGTAAGACCTGAGAATGAAAGGAAAGTTCATTGAGAATAAAAGTCAATACTACTTAAACGCTTTAAGAGAGAGAGAGAGAGAGAGAGAGAGAGAGAGAGAGAGAGAGAGAGAGAGAGAGAGAGAGAAGTCTAGAACTTGCGCTGATAATGAATTTCTAGCTCTGGTATAAAGGGGGTTTGAAAATAAAGATGAACATGCACAAAGACCTAGATTTGTCATTATTCTTTTAATGTAATGACAATGAACATACAGTATAGTAATCTCCAATACTCTCTCTCTCTCTCTCTCTCTCTCTCTCTCTCTCTCCTCTCTCTCTCTCTCTCTCTCTCTCTCTCAACTCATTTTGGAACTGCTTGTGAATGTTGGTAGTGATGAAGGAAAGCATTGAAATATAAAATGAGCAAACATGGGATAAAACCGATGCGAGGAGACGCATGACGTCACAGGATCATGAACTCGAGAACAAACATCTGGAAAGCAGACACGACCGATCAAATGTTTGCATTTTGCTTCTCGGATATTCAGATATTGTGGCTCTTTCAATAAGGTGTTTTTGTCTAGATGCAAAAGCACGATGACTCTTTCAGGGTCATCGCTTGGGGAGGGAAGAGAAGACACTCAGGTCAGAGAGAGAGAGAGAGAGAGAGAGAGAGAGAGAGAGAGAGAGAGAGGTGGATTTTACTTCAGACAAGTTTCCTGAAGGTAATAGTATCGCTAGCGCATCTCACACAGTGCTCTGTGAACAATAATTAAGGGTCTTTACTGGGTTTATTTTGCTCATAGCTGCAGTCAATCAAGGCATATTAAAGAAGGCACGTAACTTAGATACGTCATATTGTTTATAATACACACACACACACACACACATATGTATATATATATATATATATATATATATATATATATATATATATATATATATATATATATATATATTTATATATATGTATATATACATATATATGTATGTATGTACATATATATATATATATATATATATATATATATATATATATATATATATATATACATGTATATATATATATATATATATATATATGTATATATATATATATATATATATGTATATATATACATGTATATATATATATATATTTATATATACATATATATATGTATGTATGTATAAATATATATATATATATATATATATATATATATATATATATATTTATATATACATATATATGTATGTACGTATATATATACACACACACACACATATATATATATATATATATATATATATATATATATATATATATGCTACACATAATATATATGTGAATATATATATATATATATATATATATATATATATATATATATATATATATATATATATATGTATATATATATATTATTATAAGTTAACGTAATTTATTCAGTTTTGATGACCTTTTTAACGTAAGTTTTTCTTGTTTAATCCAGTTTCCTTTGAGTTTCTCCCTGAACGCTGGATATGGGTCTTTTGCCTCTCATTAACGGTTGTTAATAATTTATATTGGTACTCCGCCCATGAAGTTTGTTTCTTTTTTTTCATGCTTGTGATGGTGGTTTGGCTTCATCGTCCGTGCCACGTCATATTTTGCCCCTTTCCCGGAGTTTTCGAGGGGGCCTTGTGATATTTGTTCGGCAGTTCGGGACTCGGCTCCACTATAGTAGGACCAGTGTGCTATATTTTTGGCAGTTTACGGCAGTGTACTTTTGGATGGAAGAGTCTTCCTTGAGCACTCCCGCATGTTGTTGCGTCACTAAAGAGTGACCCTGTGTGCTCGTGCCCTTTGTCCGAAGCTGGATTGTTTGGGATCCGTTGATGGAGGATTGGACTTTGTGCCTCACCGAGGATTTCTACAGATCTTTTGTTGAAGTAGAGCATAGCATTTGCTCCTGTGGATGGCCCATAGTGCAAGCGTAATATACGCCCTTTAGTCACCTGCCTCTGCCTGAACACTGTGCCCTTGGAGTCGTGAGGAGGCCCTTTAGTGGCGAAGAAGAGTAAGCCCACTTTATTGTTATTAACATTTTTATATTTTCTTCATGTGGTGGTACAGCAACCCCTTATTTAGTTAGTGTCAGTGTCTACACTTAACTAGAGACGTCCTTGGATGATTTTTCGTGCGTCAATCAATGGATTCTACTTGAGTTATATGAGTTTTATATTGTTAAATAAGTATGTCTTTAGTACAATGTACTTTTGTTTGTAAAAATTTAGGTTAAGTTATAGGTTAAGGTTTTCCCCCCCTTTTGAGTCTCCGCCTATCGTATGTTAGGGAAAGAGTGTTTTTCTTTCTTCCACTGAATACTTTCTCTTATTCCTTAGCATGTTAGTTAGGTAGGCAATTGAAGGAGTGACTGCTTTGGCATTGTGTGTGCTTGTATTTTTCTCCCCATTATTCAGTTTTCAGAGGGGTTCTTTTATTATAATAAATTTTTGATGTAATAAATTATTGTTAATCTATAGTTTCTCGTTTTGTGTATCCTCTCTGAGATTGTACTCTTTGAGTGTTGTTTTTGTCAGGGATCATACCCTTTTTGTGGTACTGATCTGAAATATCAACTTCAGACCATCTTGAAGTTCATAACAAAATTTGGCGACCGTGACAGGATCCTGACTGACATTTCAACCTTTGAGAGTTTTTCTTAGAGAGGTGTGATAGGGAGAATTAGGTAGTTGGGGGGAAAATTAACCTATTTTTTTTCTTTTGTTACTTTTGCATTGGTTTAGGAAGATGTCTTTAGTAGGGGATAAATTTGAGGAAGCGGCAGCACTATTTTTAGATAGGTCTGACTGGGAGGAGGAGATTTTTAATCTTAAAAGAGACGAGTTATGGTGTTTAGCAGAGCACTTGAACTTAGGATTACCAACAGAATTCAAGAAGGGTCATTTGTTGCGTGAAGTCCTTAAAGCTATTAAGAGTATTAAAGGTAACACAAAGGAAGCAGTAATGTCTGGTGATCCGGATTTTGTAAATAGCGATAGTGACGATGAGGTAGGGGATTCAGGTAGCCAGGAGGTGAGTAAATTAAGATTGAGTATCCTTGCTCAGGAGTTCAAGCTTAAGGAGATGGAATATAAAACTTTGCAATTAAGGGCGGAAGAGCGCGAAAAAGAGCGAAAATTTGAGTTGCGAATGCGTGAGTTTCACAATAATAATAATAGTAGTGGTAAAAATAATGGCTATAATAATTGTTTTGACCTAATGAGTGCTTTGAAGTTAATGCCAGTATTCGATGATGAAGATTTTCCTGATTTCTTTATTTCGTTTGAACGAATAGCAAGAAAATTGTCTTGGCCCAAGGGTATGTGGACCACTATGGTTCAGTGTAAATTAAAAGGGAAAGCTCAGAGAGTATATAATACTTTAAGCGAGGATTTGTCGGCGGATTATGATTCGGTCAAGGCCATTATCCTTAAGGCATATGATTTAGTTCCGGAGGCTTATCGACAGAAGTTCCGTAACCTTAAGAAAGAACCCGGTATGACTTTTGTTGAGTTTGCAAGGAGAAAGGAACAATTCCTTGATGATTGGCTTAAGTCTAAGGAGACTGACACTTTCGAGAAATTGAAAGAATTAATTTTAGTCGAAGAGTTCAAAAGAATGGTAGTTAGAGAACTAAAAATTCATTTAGATGAACTTAAATTGGATTCGCTTCAAGAGATCGCTATTGCATCTGATGAGTATTCTCTTGCTCATCGTCAGGACTGTGTGAAAGAGGTTAACGGTAAGAGGTTCCCTCCTCGAGGTAATGGTTGGAGGGGGAATAACCGGAGTCAATCAGATCATGGTACTTTTATTGACAGTTCGGTAGGTGACCGAAGAAAGGGCAAGATTGAAAATGACAATAAGAGTGATGGTAACGAAACACGTAATTTTGTAAATAGCAGTAGGAACAGTAGTGGTAATGATAGTAGGTCCTCTAGGTCCGATGTAGTTTGTTTTTGGTGCCACCGCCGCGGACATTTTAAGGCGGACTGTTTTGCGCGTCGTAAATTTTTAGAAAAGAATAAAGAATCCGTGACGTTGGTATCGGCGGAACAACCGCAGAAGGAGGAGTCAAAATGACTAAGATTTAAGAAGTATATATCTGATGGTACTGTTTATGTTGATAATGCTATGCAAATGGGTCGTGGTGTGAGGATTTTGAGAGACACTGGTGCCGCTCAGTCGTTGATATTGCGGAGGTCAGTTCCCGGGGGTGTTGTGTTTAAGAATAAGAACTTTGTCTTGTTGGGTGGATTTCCTGATACGGTGGCCTCGTATCCACTAGAAGAGTTATATTTGAAGACGAAGAATTTTCAGCGTATGGTTAATTTGGCCATAGTAGATACTTTGCCTATTCCTGATATAGACATTATATTTGCCAATGATTTAGCCGCTGAAGCTGAATGTAACGTATTGCCTATTTTGACGTTGATAGATCTGGCAGGTGACCAGATACGCATAGATGATTCGTTGAATCCTGTGTCAGTGGTTACGCGTTCTTAATCTAAAGAGGTTGACCTCGCGGAGGTAGAACTCAATGCTGAGTTAATTAATGGACAAGTGACTGACATTGTGACTGATGTTAATAATGGTAATGAGGTAAACATTGACAATTATAATAATGAATCTTTTCAGGGTATTAATTGGAATACAAAAGTTTTTAAGGAAGCCCAAGGAAATGAATTTAATCATTTAAAACTTAGTGATGGTAGTGATCTTTCTAAACCTGTATTTATAAAACAAAAAGGTTTGCTTTACCGTATGAGTAGGTCGGTTAATGCACCTGCTGACCAGGTAGAGGTAATTCGGCAGCTAGTTGTGCCGGAAAGGTATAGGAGTAAGTTGTTATATTTTAGTCATGAACATAGCCTCGCGGGTCATTTCGTGGTTAGGAAGACCTTTCAGAAATTGGCACGACATTTCTTTTGACCCCAGATGCGTCATGAGGTTGAGAAACATGTGTTATCTTGTAAGGTGTGTCAGATTGTAGGGAAACCGAATCAAAAGATCCCTAAAGCCCCTCTTATTCCCATTCCCTCAGTGGGTGAGCCTTTCAAGGAGGTAGTTATAGATGTAGTGGGCCCTCTTCCGCGGATGCGCGGAGGTAATGAATATCTTCTAACCATGGTTGACAGGGTAACGCGTTTTCCTGAGGCTATCCCACTGAGGAGTATTCGGGGTGAGAAGGTGGTGGAAGCATTAATTGGATTTTTCACTAAATTTGGCATTCCAAAGGTTTTACAATCAGATTGTGGCACTAATTTTACAAGTAAGTTTTTTAGAAAGGAAATGGTTGAACTTGGTGTTAATCATGTTACTACTTCTCCTTACCATCCAGAGAGTCAGGGACAGGTGGAAAGGTTCCACCAGACTTTGAAGTCTGTATTAAAGAAGTTTTGGCTACGAAACGGGTAATGAGTGGGATAAGGAGATTCCTTATGCCCTATTTGCTATACGGTCTGTACCTAATGAGTCTTTGGGTTTCTCTCCTTTCGAACTTGTATTTGCCCATAGTATACACGGTCCTCTTGACGTGGTAAGAGAACATTGGGAAGGAGAGACATCTGAAGTTAATGTTTTAGATTACATTTCTAATTTACAGGGGAAACTGAGGAAAGCTTGGGATTTCGCTCAAAAGAATTTGCATGAAAGTCAGTTTGTGATGAAGTCTAATTATGACATAAGTACCAAGGTTCGTATCTTTAAGCCTGGAGATCGTGTGTTAGTGTTATTACCTATACCAGGTAACCCACTGAAAGCCCAGTTTTCAGGCACATGGAGGGTGCTGAAAAAGATTAATGATGTAAATTATTTGATTGAAACTCCTGGTAGGAGACGAAATTCTCGTATTTGTCATGTAAATATGTTAAAGCCATTTATTAGTAGAGATGTAGATCAGGTAGAACCAGTAGTAGATGCAATTGCAGTAGTGTCTGTAGAAGTAGAGGAGAATCTTATGACTAACAAGAGAATGACTGTTAATCCTGATGCTCTGTCAAGTAATTCTGATATTTTAAATAACATTGATGTTAAATTTCAACATTTTAATTCTGACAGATCAGAACCTTTAATTAATATAATCTACAGGTATAAAGATTTGTTTCAGGACTCGCCAGGTAGAACAAATGTTTTGTATCATGATGTAGATGTAGGGGACGCTAAGCCCATTAAACAGTGTCCATATAGGCTTAACCCTGTCAAGAGGAAAGTAGTTCAGGAAGAGGTTCGCTATATGTTAGACCATGATTTAATTAAACCAAGTTGTAGTCCATGGAGTTCCCCTGTCGTGTTGGTTAAGAAGGAGGGAGGCCAACACCGACTTTGCTTTGATTACAGGAAGGTTAATGAGATGACCAAGACAGATTCATTTCCTTTGCCGAGGGTGGAAGATTGTATAGACAGAATCGGATCTGTCAAGTTTATTACAAAGCTGAATTTGCTGAAAGGGTATTGGCAGGTTGGTCTTTCCCCTCGTGCGAAGGAAATCTCTGCTTTTGTTACAGGTGATGGTATGTATGAATGCCAAGTCATGCCCTTCGAAATGAAGAATGCGGCTGCCACCTTCCAAAGACTGATGAATCGGATCACTCAGGATTTGGAAGGGTGTGTTGTATACATTGATGATCTGGTTATATATAGTGATAATTGGGAGTCTCATTTGGTAAGACTTGAAGCTTTGTTTAAGGCTTTGAGGAAAGCCGGTTTGGTAATTAACTTGAAGAAGAGTGATTTTGCTCAGGCCTCAGTTTTATACCTGGGACATGAGGTAGGCCTAGGCAAAGTTGCTCCTAAGAAAGCTAATGTAGAGGCTGTAGCTAGCTTTCCTGCTCCTCAAAATAGGAGAGGGGTTAGGAGGTTCCTAGGAATGGTCGGATAATACAGGAGGTTTATAAAGAACTTCTCTGATATCGCAACTTCTTTAACAAATTTATTAAAGAAGGGAGTAAGGTTTGTATGGTCCAAGGAGTGCCAAGAAGCCTTTGAAAAGTTAAAGGCAGTCTTGACTAATTATCCTTTACTACAATCTCCAAATTTTAATCTCCCTTTTAGATTAGCGACAGATGCGAGTGACGTGGGACTTGGAGCAGTTCTCCTCCAGGAGGATGATGCAGGGATGGTACACCCCGTCGCTTACTTTTCAAGGAAGTTATCGCCGGCAGAGACGAGATATTCAACTATTGAAAAAGAAGCCTTATGTTTAATAAAAGCTATAACTCATTTTTCAGTTTATTTGAGTTCATCACTTCATCCTATTTTGGTATACACAGACCATAATCCTCTAGTATTTATCCAACGGTTTAAGGACAAAAATATGAGACTGCTTAGGTGGAGTCTCTTTTTGCAGGAATATGACCTTCAAATTAGGCATGTAGCAGGGAAGGATAATGTTATACCAGATGTTTTATCTAGGTCTTTTTAGGAGAAGGGAGTAGGCTGTAATTTGGTCTATAGGTTATGTATTAATGACTTTTTTTCCTTTCCAGGTTTTAGTTTAATTTCTCTTGTTTGCTCTGTATTAGTTATTTGATTAAATTCTAGTATTTAAAGTAACTAATTAGAGTATTTTGAAATAAGTAATTTAAGTTTTGCAATTCCTTTTAATTTTGACCTTTGAGGTAAAAAAATATTTTTTTTTTTCTTTTTGGTGGGGAGGTATTATAAGTTAACGTAATTTATTCGGTTTTGATGACCTTTTTAACGTAAGTTTTTCTTGTTTAATCCAGTTTCCTTTGAGTTTCTCCCTGAACGCTGGATATGGGTCTTTTGCCTCTCATTAACGGTTGTTAATAATTTATATTGGTACTCCGCCCATGAAGTTTGTTTCTTTTTTTTCATGCTTGTGATGGTGGTTTGGCTTCATCGTCCGTGCCACGTCATATTTTGCCCCTTTCCCGGAGTTTTCGAGGGGGCCTTGTGATATTTGTTCGGCAGTTCGGGACTCGGCTCCACTATAGTAGGACCAGTGTGCTATATTTTTGGCAGTTTACGGCAGTGTACTTTTGGATGGAAGAGTCTTCCTTGAGCACTCCCGCATGTTGTTGCGTCACTAAAGAGTGACCCTGTGTGCTCGTGCCCTTTGTCCGAAGCTGGATTGTTTGGGATCCGTTGATGGAGGATTGGACTTTGTGCCTCACCGAGGATTTCTACAGATCTTTTGTTGAAGTAGAGCATAGCATTTGCTCCTGTGGATGGCCCATAGTGCAAGCGTAATATACGCCCTTTAGTCACCTGCCTCTGCCTGAACACTGTGCCCTTGGAGTCGTGAGGAGGCCCTTTAGTGGCGAAGAAGAGTAAGCCCACTTTATTGTTATTAACATTTTTATATTTTCTTCATGTGGTGGTACAGCAACCCCTTATTTAGTTAGTGTCAGTGTCTACACTTAACTAGAGACGTCCTTGGATGATTTTTCGTGCGTCAATCAATGGATTCTACTTGAGTTATATGAGTTTTATATTGTTAAATAAGTATGTCTTTAGTACAATGTACTTTGTTTGTAAAAATTTAGGTTAAGTTATAGGTTAAGGTTTTCCCCCCCTTTTGAGTCTCCGCCTATCGTATGTTAGGGAAAGAGTGTTTTTCTTTCTTCCACTGAATACTTTCTCTTATTCCTTAGCATGTTAGTTAGGTAGGCAATTGAAGGAGTGACTGCTTTGGCATTGTGTGTGCTTGTATTTTTCTCCCCATTATTCAGTTTTCAGAGGGGTTCTTTTATTATAATAAATTTTTGATGTAATAAATTATTGTTAACCTATAGTTTCTCGTTTTGTGTATCCTCTCTGAGATTGTACTCTTTGAGTGTTGTTTTTGTCAGGGATCATACCCTTTTTGTGGTACTGATCTGAAATATCAGGTCCGTAAGAACTTCAACTTCAGACCATCTTGAAGTTCATAACAATATGCATATATTATAAAGTTGGCTGTTCAGTGTCGATGATCAATTTATTGCATGGATATTTTCATTTTTCATTATTTCAGTGAAAGCTGCTCTACTCATGTTACTTTTAAAATGAGTTATGAATTTTTTTCTGAATTTTGAATTTGTCTCGTCGATATCAGGTTTTAAGAAGGATAACAGGTGGCCTGCTTGAACAGCTGT
>NC_090755.1:52812356-52827356 GCF_036898095.1 Palaemon carinicauda | reverse complement strand
CTCCACTGTCGGCGATACCTGCCTCCTACCTTGGTGACTCTCCCCTACCCTCATGCCGCCAGCCCCTCCGCTTGCCGGGGGACTGTCGACCGCCGCCGGCTCCCGTCGACGGCCTTCCTCCTTCCTCCTAGCTTCACCGTCCGCCCGCCGGTCGGCCACCGGAGTGCCGGCATTCACTGCCGGCAACCTGGTTCAGCTATAACCATCCTTATCCCAGTCACCAATCCGGCATCCTCCGTCCGCCGGAGCCGCCGCTCCTCTGCCGGCGTGCCGCCATTGTGCCGGCGGCCGCCACCCTGGCTTTACTCTCGACTTACATTTTGTCCGTCCTAATGCCAGAAACTCTGCTGGAGCGGCCTCCGGCGTGCCGGAGGTCTGCCGGAACCTCCTGGAGGCGTCAAGGATACTTGCACCCCCTTCTACTAGCTATCACTTGTATACTGATAGCCCTACACTGCAAACAGATAGCCTGTTACACTCTTTAGACCAGTGCCTTGGTACTGTTCTATTAGTAAGCATGCTGTCCCTTTGCATTCTTCATATTCCAGCATGCTGCGTGCATCTTAGCGCGGCTGGTTGCCGGAAGCAGTTACCTTAAGGGACCTGTTAGCTCCCTAATCTGGGACTGAGTGATCTCAGTCCCAAACTTATCCTTGGTCTTCCCCGGAATTCCATTGCCCTGTGGAATTTCAGGGAATATTATCCTGTGCCTTTGGCCATCTCGGATTACCCATGGATAAAGCTTGCGGTAGCCAGACGGGCGAGATGCATGGAGTATGTTTTCTTTACTACTTCAATCTCTATGCATCACTCCCTTCATTAAGTTAAAATTAATGATTAATGTTAACTTAGCTTAAGAGCCATTCTTATGACTCCCCCCATACTCATTTTCTCTTTCTTCCACAGGAGGAGCAGACGAAGTGTGACTTCGACTTCTGCGCTGTGAAACGCCCGCACTTCTACGGGCATACGGCTTGCAGGACTCACGCCCCTTGTGCTGACAAGAAAGGGGATCTGAAATTCTGGAACCCCCTGAATTGTACGGTCTGCCAGGCTCACCTAGTTGATGCCTTCCATAACCCTCCCTCAGCGGAGATCAGGGACATTTCTCGGGAGAAGTTACGCAAGTGGGTGCGTGGCTTCCAGAAGAATGCCACCGGACCGTACCTGGCCACTGAAGAATTGAGGTCACTCCTGTTCCCTAAGGCCTCCCCTGATTCTGTGGTTCCCAAGGATACGATTCCCACTGTCCAAATTACAGTGGAACCTGATGTTATCATGGCTCAGTCCATGCACGAGTGCCGCCTGGATTCTGAAGATGACGAACATATGTCGGACGTCTCGGAAGACACGGAGAAGACTCTTATGGCTCAAGGAGCTGAAGATGACGAAGACCAGGTGGAATACGCCGAGTCGGAGCAAGAGGTCGCTCCTCCTTCCATCTCCGCTCCTACACCGACGGAAGTATCTATCCCGTCTACCTCCACGACCCCGGATCCCTCTTCTTCCACTCAAGAAATGATCCGGTTGATTAGAGCCGTCATGGACGACAGGTTAAAGGAGAATCAGGAGTTCATCAGGTCCATGATGGGATCCAGAGAACCGAAAAGGATTTCGGTTAAGGATCTCCCCGCTTGCTCACATGCCAACCCGTGGAGGTATGCTGAGCATATGGTTATCGCGACCGGCAGGATCTTTATCAGTGACAAGATCGGCACGGTCCCTCTGGAAGACGTGGAGTTCTTCCCAAACTTTGAGGCCTACCCGGACTGTTACGTCCGACTTCGTTCCGAACCTGCCTCTAAGGAAGAGACCGAACCGAAGGAAGAGATAGTGTTCGATCTCGCGAAGGCCCAGGCTATGCTAGCCAACACATTCAAGAGTAGGGGTTTTACCTGCTCTAAGCTTCCGGCCCTGAGCAAGAAGCACCCTACTTATGTCGCACCTGAAAATGCGGTACTTCCATTCTTGGAAAAGGCCTTCGCTGCGTGCCTGAAGGCTGTGGAAGAGGGGAAAGCCTGCCCTGCACTGGAGGAGTGCAGACCCTTCTCCATAGTTACTCCCCCTGACGCTCGACACTGGAAGGATATCCAGCATACTTTCGTCGTGGGAAAGCTAGATCCTGACGTCGCCGGACGTCAGTTTAATGAAGACCTCCCTAAGCTCAACGATCACCTCCTTCGTCGGGAACAAGATACGAAGGAGAGGCTCGCAGCATCTATGTCTCACCAAGTCCAACTTGAAATTATGGCCTGTGACACCAGAGTACCAGACCACTACATGGTACTCTCCAAATCCCACATGACTACAGTGATGAAGGACTTGTACCACTTCATGAAGGCTCGGAGAGCCTGTCGTGAATTCGTGTTCGCAGGTGCCACTGTGAAACACGAACCCCGGAGGCTGATTTCCTCCAACATCTGGGGCAAACACCTCTTTCCTTCTGACCTTGTGAAGGAAATCACTGACAAAGCCGCCACGGAGAATAGGAACCTTCTCCACAAGTGGGGCATGTCAAGAAAAAGGAAACCCTCTCAGGACGACGGACCTCAACCTAAGAGGAAATCTCTAAAACAGAAACCCCAGCAACGTCAACAAAGACGTCAGTTTCCGGGACCCGCTACCTCCCAAGTGGCAGCTCAGCCACAACAGACCTTTCAATTGGTCACCCAACCGGTGTTGTCACAGTCACCGGTCTTCACCCCTGCTTTCGAGCAACAGACAACTACCTTTCGTCCCAAAGGTAGAGGCTCAAACAGAGGTGCAAGCAGAGACGCATCTCGCCGTCCCTCCAGAGGCAGAGGAGGAAAGGGAGCTAGCGGCCGAGGCAGCAAGCCCTCGGGACACCAGAAGCAATGAAGTGCTTCCGGTGGGAGGAAGACTCCGCCAATTCCAGGATCGTTGGACCTTCGATCCCTGGGCACACAGCATCGTCAAGAAGGGTCTAGGCTGGAGTTGGACTCAACCTCCCCCAACCTTCCAGCAATTCTTCCAACAATCAACCCCCCTTCTGGAAGAATATGTCCTAGATCTCTTAAACAAGAAGGTGATAAGGAAGGTAAAGTCCACCAGGTTCCAAGGGAGACTGTTTTGTGTCCCCAAGAAAGACTCCGACAAACTCAGAGTCATTCTGGACTTATTCCCCCTCAACAAGTTCATAGCGAACGACAAGTTCAAGATGCTGACTCTTCAACAGATAAGGACCCTTCTGCCTCGAGGTTCCTACACGGTCTCCATAGACCTGGCGGATGCCTACTGGCACGTTCCAATGAACCATCACGCTTCCTCCTACCTAGGATTTCGACTCCAAAGGAAAAGCTACGCCTTCCGGGCCATGCCTTTCGGCCTCAACGTGGCCCCTCGGATCTTCACAAAGCTGGCGGACGCCATAGTACAACAGCTCCGCCTCCGAAACGTCCAGGTGATGGCCTACCTCGACGACTGGCTAGTCTGGGCTCCATCGCCCGAAGATTGTGTAAAATCTTGCAACAAAGTCACCCAGTACCTAGAACACCTGGGATTCAAGATCAACGAGAAGAAATCTCGCCTCTCTCCAGCTCAGAAGTTCCAGTGGTTGGGAATCCAATGGAACCTTCAGTCACACCGCCTTTCCATCCCCCAGAAGAAAAGGAAGGAAATAGCAGGGTCTGTCAAGCAACTACTGAAATCCAAACGAATTTCAAGACGCCAGCAGGAACGAGTTCTAGGCTCTCTACAGTTCGCCTCAGTAACAAACCCAGTGCTTCGTGCACAGCTAAAGGATGCCGCGGGAGTCTGGAGACGTTCTGCATCCATCGCTCGAAGAGACCTCAAGAGACGGCTTCCAAACAGACTTCGACTTCTCCTAAAGCCGTGGTCAGAAGCAAAGGCCCTGAAAAGGTCCATTCCTCTTCAACACCCCCCTCCATCACTCAACATCCACACGGACGCTTCGTTGGAGGGTTGGGGAGGTCACTCCCACCAAAAACAGGCTCAAGGCACCTGGTCTCCCCTGTTCAAGACGTTCCATATAAACATCTTGGAGGCCATGGCGGTCCTTCTAACTCTGAAGAAATTATCCCCGCCGCCCTCGATCCACATTCGTCTAACCCTAGACAACTCGGTGGTAGTTCGTTGTCTCAATCGCCAAGGCTCAAGATCGCCCCAGATAAATCAGGTGCTTCTCCCAATCTTCCGTCTGGCGGAGAAGAAGAAGTGGCACCTGTCTGCAGTTCACCTACAAGGATTCCGCAACGTGACAGCGGATGCTCTATCTCGGACAAACCCGATAGAGTCGGAATGGTCTCTAGACGCAAGATCGTTCTCCTTCATCTCTCACCAAGTCCCAGAACTTCAGATAGATCTCTTTGCAACGAGCGACAACAATCAACTTCCTCGGTATGTGGCCCCGTACGAGGACCCCAAGGCAGAAGCAGTGGATGCCATGTCACTGGACTGGAACAGATGGTCCAAGATTTACCTGTTCCCTCCCACCAACCTTCTGTTGAAAGTCCTCTCCAAACTGAGAACCTTCAAAGGGACAGCGGCCCTAGTGGCTCCCAAGTGGCCCCGGAGCAACTGGTACCCCCTGGTCCTGGAGCTGCAGCCCAAGCTGATCCCTCTCCCGGGCCCAGTTCTCTCTCAACAAGTACAGAAGTCGACTGTCTTCGCTTCATCATCGAAAATCAAGGACCTTCATCTCATGATTTTCTCTCCCTAGCCGCAAAGAAGAGGTTTGGGATCTCGAAGAAAAGTCTGGACTTCCTAGAGGAATACAAGACCGAATCCACAAGACGGCAATACGAATCATCCTGGAGGAAATGGGTCTCCTTTGTCAAGACAAAAAATCCTAAAGAAATCACGATCGATTTCTGCATGTCCTTCTTTATTCACCTTCATGGACAGGGATTAGCAGCCAATACGATTTCAACCTGCAAATCGGCCTTGACCAGACCAATTCTATATGCTTTCCAAATTGATCTGTCCAGCGACATCTTCAACAAACTACCGAAAGCATGTGCTCGCCTACGCCCAGCACCCCCACCGAAACCGATCTCCTGGTCACTAGACAAGGTGCTCCATTTCGCTTCCAACTTGGATAATGATTTATGCCCTCTCAAGGATCTGACTCAGAAAGTTATATTTCTCTTTGCTCTTGCTTCAGGAGCTCGAGTCAGCGAAATAGTGGCATTATCAAGAGAAGAAGGACACATCCTGTTTACCGATACAGGAGACGTTACCCTCTCCCCTGATCCGACGTTTCTCGCCAAAAATGAATTACCCACGAAAAGATGGGGCCCCTGGAGAATATGCCCCCTGAAGGAAGATGTCTCTCTATGCCCAGTAGAGAGCCTCAAGGTCTATCTTCGCAGAACTTCGAACTTTGGTGGAGGCCAACTCTTCAAAGGAGAAACATCGGGCAGCGACCTGTCACTGAAACAATTAAGAGCGAAAATCACCTACTTCATTCGCAGAGCGGATCCCGACAGTACACCCGCTGGTCATGATCCTAGGAAAGTTGCATCATCTCTGAATTTCTTTCAGAGCATGGACTTTGAAAGCCTTAAGAACTTCACAGGCTGGAAGTCCTCGCGCGTTTTCTTTAAACATTATGCGAAACAAGTGCACGAAGTCAAACATTTTGTGGTAGCCGCAGGTAGTGTTATGAAACCTGCACCTAACTCTGCGTAGAACAGTGAGTTACTTGGGACTCTAACTCTTCGGGTGCCTATGTTGACCCTCGAGCGATACATAGTGATGTTGAAAACACTTAGTGCTTTTATAACTGTTCTTATCCCAGGTGAAATGTCATAGTTGTCACATAAGTGCCGCATGCCCTGAGCATGATGTGTTTTAATTAAGACTTGCGTTCCTCGAGAACGAGTGCCTACTAATAAACTTGAAATTACTTTTCAGATTCAAGAACAAGTCTTTATTACTATGTACATTATAATTACTGTAAATGAACTTTACTTATTGCTGTAATTTATTTAATTTCTGCATTTGTGAAATAAAATTTCTATTTTATTATATGTGCGTCTCAATCAGCTCCTACTTACTATGAAATACATGCCTGTCATAGTTTTATTATCCCCTTTTCCTTATGGTTATGGAGAAATTAAGACACTAACTTTTAATTTATATTCACTCTGATTATGTATGTTCCAATACGAATACTTACTCTTCATACCCTGGAGATGAATCATCCTTCTCGACATACAGTGCCAACCACCACTAGTCTGCTTTCAGAATGTTCCTATACAAATACCAAACATTCAGCCTCATCTCCAAGTCCTTCAAGTTCTTCTATCAGAATGAATAGCCCTTCAATACCACTTTGACGTCGGCATAGCCCGTGGGAACTTCACTGCCAAGGGGGGCAGGATGCTTCTTCCCTACGGTTCTTTACCAAGATTACTATGCTAATTTGTCAATACCTTGGCACTTACTATTAGGGGAAAATCTACCACGATACATTGATTCTCTGGTATTCTTCCATCAGGACACCATGGCTTGAACCCAAAAAACGGATTTTGAGCGAAGCGAAAAATCTATTTTTGGGTGAGATAGCCATGGCGTCCTGATGGACCCTCCCTGCTACTTCGTCCAGTTTTAAAGTCCCACCCTGCTCTGCTGTATCATGGTGATGGGCAAGCAACTGGCTTCAGGATAAAGACGGACGTGACGTCATTTAAGCAATGGCGCCCGTTTGTTTACGTCTCGAGTATCAGTAGTAGCCACGAATGAGATTAGCTATGGAACGGCTCCCAGCTATTCTCAGCCCTTACACACCGAAGCATTAACTCTGTTCGGGGTGTAGATAGCTATGTGGCGCGTTAATACATGCGTCCCCTGTTGATATACGATGTCTTAAAAGGGAAACCTTTAGGATACTCGCTCCAGAAGTTAGAATTCTGTGATAACCTGTGGTTAAATTCTCTGGGAATATCTTAGTAGTTATTTACCCAAGGAAGCTACCAAAAAGGAACCTTCCATCAGGACGCCATGGCTATCTCACCCAAAAATAGATTTTTCGCTTCGCTCAAAATCCGTTATATATACAGTATATATATTTAGATATATAAATATATATATATATATATATATTATATATATATATATATATATATATATATATATATAAATATTTAAATATATATATATATATATATATATATATATATATATATATATATATATATATATATATATATATATATATATATATATATATATATATATATACATATATATATTTAGATATATATATATTTTTGGGCTCAAGCCATGTCGTCCTGATGGAAGTTCCTATAGGGTAGCTTCCTAGGGTATATTACAACTACGGCGATATTCCCAGAGAATTTACCTTAAGGTACCAGAATTCTAACTCCTGGAGCGAGTATCCCTCGTGAAAGGGATATCGCGACATATCAGAGGACGTATTCTAGACACGTCACATGGCAATCTACATCCTGGACAGAGATTTCGTCTCGTAGGAGGTGATTGACGAGATACGAATTCGGGAAAGAAAAAGGGGAGCTGCTCCCAAGGCTTCCCTATCCCCCGATTCGTATGCGTGCCTGGCGCCAATCCTGGCGCCATCTGTATTCCTTTTTGCGTAGCTTAACAACTCGGTGTGTTTTCCTGTTTTTCTCGCAAATCTTGGATTTATTCGGCTTTTCATGGCTTCTCCGTCTTCGTTGGCCTCTGATAAGTTGAGTATAGTGTCTGTTATGTATAAATGTAGGCTCTTGGTAAAATTTTGAGTGATTAATAGGATTAATCTTTGATACAAGAGCCGTAGCCTACCAGAGGTGTCCTGGACACTGTCGCTCGCTAGGTATAAATTAGTTAGTCAGAGCGACATTCCTGGTTGTTTTGTTTTAATAAATTTTAGCTATTTAGCATTACATAGGATTTCCTTTCGTGCTTAGTATTATTTGGCGAAGTATTCGCCATTCTGGCCTACGCTAGGCCATGTAGCCTAGTCGTTTGGTCCTAGTACTTCATGCATGATTTTGGTTTTTCCGAGTGTAATTAAAATTTTATTGAAGCTTTAGGCTATATTTTATACATTTTAGACTGTGTGGAATATTTCCAAGATTGTATACGTGTGAGTTTCGGTGAATTAGGTAATCGATTCTCTTGGTGCCTAGGCTAGTTGCTTATGGAGCCTTAGTATACTTTATCATACTCCCCGGTTGCTTTCTTTTCTTCGGAGAAGGTATGCAATCCCTTTCCCTCTGTTTAAGCCTTGGGCTTATCCCTAAGTGGTTTTTTCCGAATTTATTTTCGATAAAACTATACTAGGGTGTTACTGTACCTTCCTGTTCCTGTAGTTATGGTTCAAGAGGGACAGAACAACAGAGTTTTTAGTCTGAGTCTGTGTTGTCTGGCTTGGGGCTGAGTCCCCCTCGCTGACCTAACACATACAAAGGGAGCTTAGCTCCCTTAGGTCACTAACGAAGGTTTCTGTAGTTATGATTCCTTCTTTTGTGATCTACCAGACTAGTCCTGTTGCTGTTCTCGGGGGAGGATAAGTTCTTCCCTTGGGAGTAGCAACGCCTTCCTTGCTTTGGTGCTCTGGAAGCTGGCAAGTATTGCTGGCCTTTCCCCTTAGATCTCCCTTAGGCTAAGATAAGTTTCTTGGCTGCGGGTGATCTGTCACTAAAGCAAGGTTGGCAGGACCCTCTTGTCCCTTCCCCCTCTTTCTTCGTAATGGCCTAGCCATTACTGTACTGTACGTCGTTCTACATCTAGACCTAGTATAGGTTAGGATGTGGAATTGACTCAGCCCCTTGCCGGCCGGCAGAGCTGGCCGGCAGGGGTCTTACTGTACTGTACGTCGTTCTACTTCTGGACCTAGTATAGGTTAGGATGTGGAATTAACTCAGCCCCTTGCCGGCCGGCAGAGCTGCTGGCCGGCAAGGGTCTTATGTTTTCGAGTGCTGCCCGGACCTCTCTTGGTCCCTCATCCATGCCTGCCGGCAGAGCCGGACGGCATTGGTCAAGGAAGCCTGAATTAGTTTCTCCCCTTCCTTATATGCACTCTTTCGGTTGCCGGGCTTGGAGGTTGTGTACACCCTTATCCCGGCATCCATTCTATTTTTCTTCTAGTGCTGTACCTGTCCCGGCTGCCGGCCTATGAGGCCGGCAGCCGGGCAGGTGTAGTCTTCTGGTTCTTTTGCTGCCGGCTGGCATCGGTCTTGTACCTTTGCTGGCCGGCTTATGTCAGTCCTTGTCTGCCGGTCACCAAGAGTGTGGCCGGCAGCTGGGTACTACCTTGTGTAGTTGCTGGCCGGCAGCCATTGCCGGCCAACACTGGCTGTTACCGGCCGGCAGTTGCTGCCGACCGGCACAGGCATTTGAACCAGAGTGCTGCCGCCCTATAGCTGTTAAGTAGTATACTTTAAAGCTAGTTGTGGTGTGTGCCGGCCGGCAAAGGCAGGCCGGCACACATCCCCCTATACTGTACTAGTATTCTTCTGTATAGCATATACAGTAAGAAGAAAACTATAGTAAGGGTTTTGGTACAGCACTGTATCTTCTAACACTATTGTGTTTTCTGGCACATCCCTTTGTTGTTGCCCTCAGATAGGAAGCTGAGTTCTTCCCTGTCTATTATCCAGGATTTTAAAATCATTGCTTAGGTGTGAGCTCCACCTGTTTCCTCTGGAAACCTTGCATTGGTTACTCTAGAAGAGATAAACCATTTTGATTTTATTATCTGGAAGGCTGCAACAATGGGTTGTGAGGGAAACACAAGTGTGTGTCTTTCCTTTATGAATTGTTATGCTATACTATGCATATCCAGTGATACATAGTTCACTTGATACTCATGGAAATTTCTTCTCTTTACAGGAGGACCCTCCGAAGTGCGGAAATGTTTTCTGCAATGTCCGCAGCAAGAACCTCTGCGGACATGAGTGTTGTAGGAGACACGCAGCATGCGCTGTCTCCAAGGATGATATCCAGTATTGGGACCCTCAGGTATGTACTGTATGCACTAACCTGATTACTGAGTCTTTTGATTCCCCTAGAACGGCGGAATCAAGGGATATAGCAAGGGAAAAGCTTCGTACTTGGGTAAGGGGCTTCAAGAAGAACACCTCTGGCCCTTATCTTCCAAGTGAGAAGATGAGGGCGTATCTTTTTCCCCAGGCATCAGCTGATGCAGTGATTCCCCAGCCTCAAGAGGAGATCCCTCAAGATCAAGTCCAGGTGGACGTGGAAGTCGCAGTCGCGATGCAAGACATCCAGTTGGATGACAGGATGTCTGACCTGGACGAATGTTTGGAAGAAGACCTCCTGGCAGAAGGTCAGGATGAAGTTCAAACCCCGGATGTCGTAGAGGATGAGGTCGACGAGGTGTCGGCTACTCCGGTTCAGATTCCGGAGCCTATCCCCTCAACATCGGCTGGTCTCCCAGTAGAACTGGGACAGGCCCTCTCTTCGATTGTTGGAATGATACAACAAATGCAGAAGGAGAATCAGGAGAAGGCGGCTGCAATGGAACTGCGTATGCAGTCCCTGGCAGAATCGCATGGGCCCCGGAAAAGGTTCAATGTGAAAGACCTTCCCATATGCTCAGATGCTAACCCATGGAGGTATGCTGAGCACATGCCGATGACGACTGGAAAGATCGTCATCTCGGATAAGCTGGGTTCAGTTCCCCTAGAGGAGGTAGAATTCTGGCCCAGCAAGGCATCATATCCGGACTGCTATGTCCGGCTGAGAAAAGAACCAGCTTCAAGGGAGGAGACAGAGCCGAAGGAGGTCATTATTATGGACCACGCTAAGGCTCAAGCCCTACTTTCATCCTCGATGAAAGAGAGGGGCTTCTCTAACTCAAAGGTAGCTGCATTGAGCAAGAAGCTCCCTTCTTTTGTGTCCTCTCCTGATAGAGCCTTCCCCTTTTTACAGAAAGGGTTTGCGGCTGTCCTAAAGGCAGTCGAGGCCGGCAAGCCTTGCCCCTCCCTGGAGGAGTGTAAACCCTTGTCGCTGGCCCTGCCTATGGACCACAAAGACTGGAAGGATGTCCATCTGACATTCTCAGTGGGAAAGTTGGAGGCTGATATTGCCGGACGGCAATTCGGCGAGGACCTCCCCAAGCTGTCCGACTCTCTTTTACGAAGAGAGTTCGAGACAAAAGAAAGACTGGCTGCCTCAATGTCTCATCAGACTACTCTTGAGACGATGGCAAGTGACCCCAAGGTCCATGAAATGTTCATGGTAGTGGCTAAGTCTCACCTAGCCACAATGACAAAGGACCTTTATGGCTTCGTCAAGGCAAGGAGAGCTTGCAGGGAGTTCGTGTTCACCGGAGCTTCGGTGAGACACGAGCCAAGGAAGTTAATCTCCTCCAACATTTGGGGAAAAGACCTTTTCCCTACCGATGTGGTCAAAGAGGTTGTTGATAAGGCCGCCGTGGAGAATAGAAACCTTCTCCAGAAGTGGGGCCTGGCTATCAAAAGAAAATCTTCCCCGGATGAGGGTCCTCAACCAAAGAGGAAGAATATGAGGACTAGGCTACCGTCTCGGCCAGCCAAGCCTTTTAGACAGCAACAGCAACTGCAATTGCCATTGCCTCCAGTGCCCCAGATGGTGGCACAAACCCCGACTACTTTTCAGTGGGTACCCCAGGCTGTGCCAGGTCAGTCAACCACATTCACCCCAACGTTCGAAGGACAGTCTTCTTCCTTTCGTGCAAAACCTAGAGGAGCAGCCAGAGGCTCGTCTAGGCGCCCCTCAAGGGGAAGGGGATTCAGAGGTGGTCGTGGTCAGGGAGGCAAGACCTCAGGACGGCAGTCCAAGTGAAACGATACCGGTAGGAGGGAGACTGATGATATTTTTGGATCGCTGGACCTTCGATCCCTGGGCCCAAAGCCTACTCAAGAATGGACTGGGCTGGAGCTGGTACAGCACTCCACCCCCGTGCCTTCGGTTTTTCCAACACTCCACCCCCGTTTTGGAGGAGTACGTTCAAGAACTGTTGGAGAAAAAGGTGATCCGAAAGGTGAAGTCCATCAAATTCCAAGGGAGGCTGTTTTGTGTTCCCAAGAAAGACTCGGAAAAGCTCAGAGTCATTCTGGACTTGTCGCCACTCAACAAGTTCATAGTGAATTGCAAATTCAAGATGCTAACACTGCACTACATAAGGACCTTACTGCCCAAGAGGGCATACTCAGTCTCTATAGACTTGTCAGACGCCTATTGGCACATTCCAATCAGCCGTCGACTCTCCCCCTACCTAGGGTTCAGGCTACAACGGAGACTGTACGCCTTCAGAGCCATGCCATTCGGGCTAAACATAGCCCCAAGGATTTTCACGAAGCTTGCGAGCGCAGCTCTCAAACAATTACGCCTAAAGGGAATTCAGGTAGTAGCCTACCTGGACGGCTGGCTGGTGTGGGCAGCATCCGAGACCGAATGCTTGCAAGCTTCCAGTCAGGTGATCCAGTTCCTAGAGTACCTAGGCTTGAAGATCAACAGAAAAAAGTCTCGACTTTCTCCATCCCAAAAGTTCCAGTGGCTGGGAATCCACTGGGACCTTTTGTCACACAGTTTCTCCATCCTGACGAAGAAAAGGAAGGAGATAGCGGGCTCTGTCAAGAGACTTCTAGATTCCGAAAGGATATCAAGACGTGAACAGGAGAGGGGTACTAGGCTCTCTCCAGTTTGCTTCAGTGACAGACCCAGTGCTAAGAGCACAGCTAAAGGATGCAACCGGAGTTTGGAGAAGGTTATGCATCAAACGCGCGAAGAGACCTGAGAAGACCAGTGCCGCCTCGGCTACGTACTCTTCTCAGACCTTGGTCCCCAAGCCAGACATCTAAAGAAGTCGGTTCTTCTTCAGCCACCTCCCCCGTCGATGACGATTCACTCAGACGCCTCAAAGGAGGGATGGGGAGGTCACTCTCATCGGAAAAAAAGTCCAGGGGACTTGGTCCAAGCTATTCAGGACCTTTCATATAAACTTTCTAGAAGCTATGGCAGTGCTCCTTACCTTAAAGAAAGTCTCCCCGCGTCACTCGATCCACATAAGATTGGTGATGGACAGCGAGGTGGTTGTGAGATGCTTGAATCGACAAGGGTCGAGGTCACCACCTCTCAACCAAGTGATGTTAGCCATTTTCCGATTGGCGGAAAAAGAAGTGGTACCTGTCGGCAGTTCACCTTCAAGGAGTCCGCAATGTGACAGCGGACGCTCTAATCCAGGTTCACACCGATAGAGTCGGAATGGTCCTTAGACGCAGGATCATTCTCCTTCATTCTGAATCAAGTCCCAGAACTGCAGATAGACCTCTTTGCGACGAAAGACAACAAGAAGTTGCCCCTGTACGTGTCCCCGTACGAGGACCCCTTAGCGGAAGCAGTGGACGCAATGTCCCTCGACTGGAACAGATGGTCCAGGATTTATCTGTTCCCCTCCTCACAACCTTCTGTTGAGGGTCCTCAACAAACTGAGATCCTTCAAGGGGGTAGCGGCAATAGTGGCCCACAAGTGGCCGAACAGTATGTGGTTCCCCTTGGCGTTGGAACTACAGATGAAGTTCGTGCCGGCTACCACATCCAGTTCTGACCCAGCGAGTCCAGAAGTCGACTCTCTGCGCTTCATTACAGAAAACCCGGACCCTGCAGCTCATGATTTTCTCGCCCTTGCGGTGAGAAAGCGTTTCGGGATTTCGAAAGCCAGCAGAGACTTCCTTGAGGAATATAAGTGCAAATCGACTAGAAGGCAATATGAGTCATCTTGGAGAAAATGGGTGGCCTTTGTAAAGGCAAAGAATCCGCAGGAGATCTCAACAGACTTCTGCTTATCTTTTTTCATCCACCTCCATGGCCAAGGTGTTGGCAGCTAACACGATTTCAGTGTGTAAATCTGCTTTGATGAGACCCATTTTATTTGCCTTCCAGATCGACCTAGGTAACGAGATCTTTAATAAAGTTCCGAAAGCCTGCGCTAGGCTCAGACCTTCAGCACCTCCAAAGCCCATCTCATGGTCTTTAGACAAAGTTCTTCATTTTGCCTCCCTGTTGAGCAATGAAGAATGTGCGTTAAAGGATTTGACGCAAAAAGTTATTTTCCTATTTGCACTCGCGTCCGGGGCCAGGGTTAGTGAGATCGTAGCCCTCTCGAGAGAGGCAGGTCGTGTTCAGTTCCTGGATGGGGGGGGATCTGAACCTGTTTCCGGATCCTACGTTTCTCGCCAAGAATGAGTTACCCACCAACAGGTGGGGTCCCTGGAGAATCTGCCCTCTGAAAGAAGAGGCATCTCTATGTCCAGTAGAATGCCTAAAGGTCTATCTTCGTAGAACTTCAGACTTCAAGGGTGGTCAACTATTCAGGGGAGAAACATCAGGCTCAAATTTATCTCTGAATCAACTCAGAGCGAAAATCACATATTTTATTCGCAGAGCGGATTCTGACAGTACACCCCGCAGGTCACGATCCGAGGAAAGTTGCCTCATCCCTAAATTTCTTTAATTGTATGGATTTTGAACATCTCCGTTCATACACGGGCTGGAAGTCTTCCAGGGTGTTCTTTCGCCACTATGCGAAGCAAGTAGAGGAACTTAAGAGATCTGTGGTAGCAGTGGGTCGTGTAGTTAACCCTACTGTTTAACTCTGCGAGGAACAGTGGTCTTAATTGGGGACGATTAAGTCCAGGGTGAGTGTGTAGGTACATACTGTACTACAAACTAAATGAGGGGACCAAGTGCCCATATAGACTGTTCCTTCTTTCAAAGGTGAACCTAGCATAAGTTCAGACATGTGTGCCGAGCGTTTATAACGCTAATGTGATTGATTTGTAATACAGACTTTTATGACTTGATACCTCGGTATCTTATTAAAGTGGTGTTTAATGGTTTTTCTTTCAGATAAACAAGTTCTGTTTACTATCATACTTATGCTTAAAGTTTTGGGTTATCCCCTTTTATATATATATATATTTGTTGTTAACCTGTCTGTTTATTATCTGTCAATAAACTTGTTCTTGAGAACCTTGCGTCTCTTTC
>NC_090755.1:52765623-52811856 GCF_036898095.1 Palaemon carinicauda | reverse complement strand
ATATTGCAAGTGGGGGGGAAATTATATATTCAAGTGGCTGTCATTTTCAAAAAGAATTATTCATTTATTTTTGCCTTTCCTCTAAGGAAGGGATGCACAGGAAGGAATGAATGTTTAGAAGGGGAAGGGATAAGAGAGGCTGCTCGAAATATATTAAGAATGATTACCAAGAATTTCCCTGGGTGGATGCCGTTTGAGCTGAGATTTGATAAGGATTTTGGGAGGGCTCACACACACACACACACACACACACACACACACACACACATATATATATATATATATATATATATATATATATATATATATATATATATATATATATATATATACATATATATATATATATATATATACATATATATATATATATATATATATATATATATATATATATATATATATATATATATATATATATATATATATATATATATATATATATATATATATGTGTGTGTGTGTGTGTATGTGTGTGGTGTGTGTGTATTTATGTATGTGTGAATAAGCATCTTAAGCATTTGTAGTTTTTCTTATTCAGTGATCATGGTAAGGGTTAGATATGTAATAATTATATATCACATGTTTAAAACACATGACCTAATAGGTCACTGTGGAAGTAGAAGCTAGTGTGAGAAGTGCTGTAGTCATATCATAGCAGGATGTGAATACCATATCTCAGCAATGTAACATTTTTCATGAAGAGTAAACACTAACCAGTCCGTGGGAAAGGTTGCCTGTCAGAACGGAACTGAGTATCTTCCGTGTATTAATGTGGTGTTTACATTAATCCCAAGTGCTGAAATAACTTTAACATGCATAGGGATATTTGTTGTAGTTTACTGGAAGATGTCATACGGAAATGGTCATCCGACCAAACCAGCTATACTCCTGTGATGGAGATGATAACACTGTTGTTCTTAAGAATAAACCATTTTAAAGTTAACTTACTTGACTTTACTTGAAGATGTAACATACCAACTATTATACTTAACACATTTTAGATGACATTTGAAGGGAACCCAAACGTGTGTTAACAACAGTAGCACACTAATAAATGCTGCAGCGGTAAAACCCTATGAACCAGAGAAAGATCTTCAAGAACCAGCGGTAAAATTCTAAGAACCAGAGAAAGATCTTCAAGAACCAGCAGTAAAACTCTAAGAACCAGAGAAAGATCTTCAAGATCCAGCGAATAAAATTCTAAGAACCAGAGAAAGATCTTCAAGAACCAGCGAATAAAACACTAAGAACCAGAGAAGGATCTTCAAGATCCAGCGAATAAAACTCTAAAAACCAGAGAAAGATCTTCAAGAAATCAACAGTAATGAATCTACAATTTTGACAAAGTATCATAGTCCACCGAAGAAATGAAACATTTAATGAATGTTATACAAACTGATGAACTGGATCTTCAATCAACATCCTAAGAAAACCAAGGACTGACGTTCAACGTTTACAAAACATTGAAGAAACATATCCAGGAAGCACTACCTTCAATGGAAATCGGACCGAAATTATTCACCCAAACATCAAGAGAGAGAGAGGAAATCGGACCGAAAACATTCACCCAAACATCAAGAGAGAGAGAAGAAATGACGACATCACACAACGCCATAGAAGCTAAGTACAATTTTCTTATTCATTTCAGTATTGAGCAGTGAGGTGTAGTTACCACGAGTCGATAGTCCATTATTACTGGGGTGAGTTGTTTGCTCATCTTCTATTTCCTTTCATTAAAGGAAACTGTGTTCAACTCCGAATTCTCATCTAGAATTTTTTTTTCTCTCTCTGTGCTAATTCCGTTTTCTTTCAGAAAATCTCGGGAAATATCTTTGTGTTCCGTTTTCTTTCAGAAGTTCTCGGGAAATATCTTTGTATTAGTATTGTTTTGGGGAATTTTGTTATAATCTTTATCATTTAGTGCTTATGCGTTTACACAGTGGACGTCTGTATTCATATAGATATTTTGATAGAATTGCAAGGGGTCGTAGAGATATTAAAAGAAATACCGTAAACATGACGCCCCCTGTGAGCCCAGCCCCTGGACCGAGTAACGCAACAGCAGGCAAGGGTAATCCCCCCTTCCTATTGTGGCACTTGTAAATGCTCGATCTGCAATCCTTCCTTTTCAGGGTCGGGTTAATGGGTTCTTGCCTCAGAATGTGGAGTCGTGGATTTCATCCGTCGATGCCCATTTAAATGCCAAATAAATCGTAGACCCTTTTGTACAATTACAAGAAGCTAAAAGTTTTATAGATTTTTCTAAAGGAGATGCGAGTGCGTATTTAAGAGGTGTTTCATTTCAAGAAGCAGTTAACTGGGATGATTTCAAAGTTAGGCTACGTGCGGTCTATGGGGGTGACGAAGCTTTGGATGTAGTTTTAACATTAAGAAGTACACTTAATCAAGCCACTATGACTCTGCTTAATGTTATTGAGAGGGCAGCTCTCATAGCCGATAGGCTTAATGAATATCAAAATATTTTAGGTAATTCCACCTGGGTTACTGGAGATAACATCTCCATGAAAGATTTTTTACGATTAATGCATTTAACTTGCATGACACTTATGTTGCCTGAAGCTTTAGTGTGGTGTTTTGATAAAAAGTTAACGCCTGGAAGTACGGAATTGGATGTATATAAACAGATAAAGAAACATATGTCTAAGTGTTCTGACCTTGATCCCGTGTTAACTCAAGTTTTTGCAAAAAATTAAACAAAGCACAACAAGTAAATGTAGTTAATAATAGTCAAGTTGCAGGAATGACGTGTTATAATTGCAAACGTCAAGGTCATTTGATTGCGGACTGCAGAACGAAATTCTGTTCTATACATAATAGTTCGACTCATTCATATAGTCAGTGCTACTCGCGTAAGACACAACAGAATCCTAGAAATACACAGTCAATTCCACAGTCAGTTCCATATGGAAATAAAAAGAAAAATCCTCATTTTAACCCTGGATAGGTACGCTCCTCGGACACCCCTTTAAGGGTATACTCGGTCGCGCGCGACCCCGACGCAAAAAAAAAAAAATCTTGAAAAATCTGTTCTTGCAGTAACCTCCTTTTTTTTTGCCAAAAACAAATTCAATGAATGCTTAAAACTACTGTAAAGTTAAATACTACTCATCTGCAGAAAATCTATTTATTATGAATATTTCAAAAAATTAAGTAGAAAAAAAGACCTTACATAAAAATTCATAAAAAAAAATTTATACATATATACACAAATCCTTTTAGGAATTGATTCTTGAATGTTTAGGACACATCTTGATGTATTTTGAATGAAGTCGGACCCATGGATGTGAAGATCTGAAATGAGAAAAAAAGGGTAACTTTTTTTGGCCAAAAAATTTGTCCAAATTTCATAAATTTTTTTGGGTACCCAAATGAAATAGGAAGTGGCTAATTTTTTTAGGGAATAAACATATGTTATCCTAAAATAGAAATATGTAAAAAAATCTTCATTATTTTGTGAATTACATTTATATCAGGGGCCATATCTAAAGGTCATTTTTTGAGTAATTAGAAATTTTGTAAAAAAATACATATATTTCATATATAATATGATATTTATGCAGGTAAAAATATACCAAAATATCACAAATTTTATAGGGAACAAGAATATATATAGATAGGGCAACTTAGGCTTCAGATATGTCCACAAAATGGCCGCCAACCACACTGACTCAGACTCCCTAATCTGCCACCTGAAATGTAGGAAGGGTATGTCAATTTCAAGGTGTTATTTACTAATCTATTTATTCTTGGATATGCATAGAAATTGTATGGTGGGTTGCTGGATGATTGTCAATTATTTTACGACTATAAAATTAGAATTCTGACCCAAAAAAAAATTTTGAAGGGAAATAAAATCGAAAAAAAAAAAATTGTAAAACAATATAATATTTTAGCTAAAAAAATTTGATGATATTCAATCAAAAAAGAAGTAAGCAAAATTTTCCGACAAATAAACATCTAAATGAATCATTACTCTGTGATAGTTCCATAGTACATAGTAATTTTGAAAGAAATGGGAAAAAACGAAAAAGTGGCAATCGCAGGAAAATCGAACACATACCTATATATACGCCATATCTGGCTAAAAATAAAGATAGGCATGGGTAGCCAGATCATCTAGAAACACTTTCCAACACTATAAGAATATAAGTTTTGCGACACTACTTGCCAATTCCTTACGGTAACATGACTAAGCAAAAAAATGCAAAACAAATAAAAAGGGGCACTCGATGAAAAATGGCAACGTGCTAATGGTGGGCATTTCAGAAAAAAAAAAATTCGGCCACGTGCTAGGCAAACCATCAAGGCACATTTTCCGACAAATAAACATCTAAATGAATCATTACTCTGTGATAGTTCCTTAGTACGTAGTAATTTTGAAAGAAATGGGAAAAAACGAAAAAATGGCAATCACAGGAAAATCGAACACATACCTATATATACGCCATATCTGGCTAAAAAAAAAAAAGATAGGCATGGGTAGCCAGATCATCTAGAAACACTTTCCAACACTATAAAAATATAAGTTTTGCGACACTACTTGCCAATTCCTTACGCTAACATGACTAAGCAAAAAAATGCAAAACAAATAAAAAGGGGCACTCGATGAAAAATGGCAACTTGCTAATGGTGGGCATTTCAGAAAAAAAAATTTCGGCCACGTGCTAGGCAAACCATCAAGGCACATTTTCCGACAAATAAACATCTAAATGAATCATTACTCTGTGATAGTTCCTTAGTACGTAGTAATTTTGAAAGAAATGGGAAAAAACGAAAAAAATGGCAATCACAGGAAAATCGAACACATACCTATATATACGCCATATCTGGCTAAAAAAAAAAAAGATAGGCATGGGTAGCCAGATCATCTAGAAACACTTTCCAACACTATAAAAATATAAGTTTTGCGACACTACTTGCCAATTCCTTACGCTAACATGACTAAGCAAAAAAATGCAAAACAAATAAAAAGGGGCACTCGATGAAAAATGGCAACTTGCTAATGGTGGGCATTTCAGAAAAAAAAATTTCAGCCACGTGCTAGGCAAACCATCAAGGCACATTTTCCGACAAATAAACATCTAAATGAATTATTACTCTGTGATAGTTCCTTAGTACGTAGTAATTTTGAAAGAAATGGGAAAAAACGAAAAAGTGGCAATCACAGGAAAATCGAACACATACCTATATATACGCCGTATCTGGCTAAAAAAAAGATAGGCATGGGTAACCAGATCATCTAGAAACACTTTCCAACACTATAAAAATATAAGTTTTGCGACACTACTTGCCGATTCCTTACGGTAACATGACTAAGCCAAAAAATGCAAAACAAATAAAATGGGGCACTCGCGGAAAAATGGCCAACATTCTAATATACGGCATCTCAGATAAAAAAAAAAGACATGCTCGTGTTAGCCCAACCATCAAGGCACACTTTCTAACAAATAAACATGAAAAAAAATCAATGATATATGGCAATTCCTTACTACGTAGTAAATTTTTACAAATTTTGAAAAAAAACAGAAATTGGCAACCGCAGGAAAATACCCCACATACCAATATCTACGGTGTATCTGGCAAAAACAGTCACGCATGGGTAGCCAGATCATCTAGACACACTTTCCAACACTAAAAAAGCAAATGTTTTGCGACACTATTTGGCAATTTCTTACGGAAAAAATGACTTGGGCAAAAGAATGAAAAAAAAAAAATGAAAAAGGGGCACTCGCGGTAAAATGGTCCTCGCGGTGATGAACGACATTTTAACTAAAAAAAAAATCATGCACATAGTAGCCAAACCATCCACCAAGACTTTCCACAACTGATAACCTATACAAGTTGCACCATTCTACGACAATTTCATAATACGTAATAACTTTGATAATTATGCAACTTACCTTAGAAGGGGAAACTCGGTTGCGCTCGACCCCGACGCGTCTAAGAAATCTGGGAAGGAGTACAGCTACAGCGATGCACATCTGGACACTACTAGAGAGTGTAGGCGAGTTACCGACTGCAGGTCGATCACCCACAAATTCAGTCACGGGGGTGAGTCACATGAGAAAAACATCTTTTGTTTTGACACTCGGGGTCGCAGACGACCCACCGTACCGTTCCAGGGTAAGAAAAAACAGCCAAACGTCAATGTAGTTCAGAATCCCAAACAAACAAACAGTTCTTCGAATAACGCTGAGCCTGGGTCGTCAAACCAGACCTCTCAAGGTCAGACTAATTTTCAGAATGTGCAGAGCAAAGCAAATAGCACATAATTAACTCCAGTGGGGAAGAGAGTGATGTTGGGTCAAGGTCATTCATGTCAACATCAGTAGTATTGAATAATCAATTTAATGTTTCATCAGATCATTGTGAGGCAATAGATTTTCCTATGAAACACACGGCCGAATTAAGTAAATCAGTGCATGCTCCCGTAGATTTGCAACGAATTCATACAATAATAAGCCAAAATGAGTTACGACGAACATTATATGCTGTAAATTTAGAACACAGATCATTTACATTATTTTTTTTACTCTGGTAGTCCACGTAATATCATGGATTTGAGGACACATCATTTGTTGTTTTCGAACTTTCCGATAGAAAGATCCGGAGTGAGACTCTCGGGTATAGGAAATAATGAATTAAATGTAATAGGCGTAACTCATGTTCAGTTCAAGGTCGGTAAGCGCACGTTTGCCGATACATTTGTTGTTGTACAAAACATTGATTTGTATCCAGCTGTAATTATAGGATACCCATCTATGGGCAATCAAAACATTATCTTAGCCCCTGCCAAGCACGGCATATATATCAAAGGAAAATTCTATAAGTCTTCTAATACCTTAAAATCAGTTTTGGATAAAAAGGAGACGACAAATGTAACCGTAACGTACGTTGAAGAACCAATAACTTTTCTCACTAATAAAGAAATAATATACGCAACCCAGCAGAATTCTCGTTCACCCGTAATATCATCTTGCACGCAATCTATCGAGCCAAACGTACCTTCGAATTTGATAGTGCAAGTAAAGAAAACATTACCGGGATCTGAAATATTAATCCTTTCCGACACTTTGAAAACTAACGGATTGTCTGTCACACAAGCTATTTATACAGTAGGCTCACATCAACAATGTAATATTGAAGTCTGTAATCATTTAAATACCACTTTAGTAATTCACAAAAATCAACATATCTTGGATGTAGAAGCTTATAAACATCGTATTCTTACCATTGCTGAAATCAATCACGCTCAATCAGTTGCGGATGAATCCATTTTGCAATCTATTAAAAATAAAATCAATAAAGACATTCAAGACGAAGAAATTCAGCAGAAAATTTTTGGACTTTTAACTGAATATCATGATGTTTTTTCCACTACGGATGGATACTTAGAAAAAACAGATGTGATCGAGCATCAAATAAGGTTAAAGGGCAAGCAGAAAATTATCTATGCACCCTCGTACTGACTCCTTATGAAATTCCAGAATGAAATAAATGATGAAGTAGGTAATATGCTAGAAGAAGGAGTCATTAGGAAATCGAACAGCCCTTATAAGTTTCCATTAATAGTTGTACCGAAAAAAGATCGAACATGGCGTATCTGCGTAGACTTCCGTCGTTTAAACGAGGAGACGATCCCTGATCGATTCCCAGTGCCATGTACTGACGGTATTTTATCTTTGTTAGGTCAGAATAAATATTTTACCAGTTTGGACTTACTTAAAGGCTTTCACCAGATATCATTAGAAGAAGATAGTATTCAATACACAGCCTTCAGCACAGCCAGGGGACATTATGATTTTTTACGGATGCCTTTTGGTTTACGTTGTGTTCCCATAACATTTACAAGAATGATTAACATAGTGTTTGGAGACTTGCTAGGTGATATATTGCATGCCTATATGGACGACCTTGTAATCTTTTCCAACACCTTAGAAGAACATCTACTTAAATTAGAACTAGTACAACAGAGACTAAGACAACATAACTTAAGGGTAAAGATTAGTAAGTGTAAATTTTTCAAAACAGAATTAATATATTTGGGTTTTATGGTGTCAAGCCAAGGTCTTAAAGTAGTCCATGATAAGGTGTCGGCTATCCGTAACTTTCCCATACCTACTAATGTCAAGGAAATATAGCAATTTCTGGGTTGTAGTGGATATTACAGTCGTTTTATACGCAATTATTCAATAATAGCCGCTCCCTTAACTGATCTTACAAAGAAGGGCGTAGATTTCATATGGTCTGAGCAACATCAACAGGCGTTTAATACCTTGAAAGATGAACTGTGTAGTTCTCCTATCTTAAAATTTCCTGACTTCGGTAAGGAATTCTTCATTGCAACAGATGCCTCAGACTTAGGAGTAAGTGGGGTATTGCTTCAGCAATATGATAAAAAATTTTTCCTGATAGCTTTTTATTCTCGAAAACTGAGAACTTCCGAAAGTAAGTATGCAGTAATAGACAAGGAAGGGATAGCTATTGTTAATTCACTAGTGCATTTTAAGTTCATAATATACGGTTATCCCGTTAAGGTTCTTACTGATCGTAAACCACTAACCGACTTCTTTAAAGGCTTCAACCACAGCCCCAAACGAACTCGGTGGCATTTGATCATTCAAGACTTTGGCGCAAGAATCGGGTATTTACCTGGGAAAGCAAATATCATTGCTGATGCATTATCACGCAACCCCGTGTCATCTTGTATGGAGCCTTTAGCTGAATTGATAGATATATCAACATCCATGCCTATTGTTAAAACGATATCTGAACAGGAAGATTTGGGCTGGAGTGCTGAATTATTACAGACTGAGCAAAGAAAAGATCAGAAATTAGAAAAAATCATAAATGCTTTGAAAGGCAATCATAAGGAAAAAGAATATATAAGGTATAAGTATCAGAATTATATAATCAAAGATAATATTCTATGTAGGACCGTGACAAGGAAAACCCGCAATACACCACATGTAACTAACGACCAGGTAGTGGTACCAATCTCACTTATTTCCACTGTCCTGAATTGGTTGCATGCAAATCCATTGCATGGACACCCAGGGTTCTCATTAATGTCACAGAAAGCCAAATCATTGTTTTATTGGCATATGATGCTTACAGATATAAAAAAAACACATAGCTAATTGTCGCACATGTCAGGAAAACAGAGGGCATACGAAAACACCTGTCAGCCTAGGGGCTTATCCCGTGCCCAATCGACCTTTTGAAAGAATACATTTAGATTTATTAACAGGATTTTACGAGTCAGACAGAGGAAATAAGCACCTTTTAGTAATTGTAGATGCTTTAACTCGATATACAGAACTAATAGCGCTTAAAACTAAAACTGCGATTGAATGCGCTAGGAAGTTTTACGAGTGTTACATTTGTAAACATGGAATTCCACACATGATAATCTCAGACTCGGGTGGAGAATTTAATAATCACTTTCTTACCTCATTGTGTGAATTCCTTAGCATAAAGAAAATAGATACCATGATATATCACCCAGAGTCGAATGGGGTAGTGGAAAGA
This sequence comes from Palaemon carinicauda, assembly GCF_036898095.1. Taxonomy (NCBI): domain Eukaryota; kingdom Metazoa; phylum Arthropoda; class Malacostraca; order Decapoda; family Palaemonidae; genus Palaemon; species Palaemon carinicauda. The sequence goes on along the minus strand of NC_090755.1, from coordinate 52,802,301 downwards.
GCAAATAGGAAGGTTTTAAATATATTAAGAGTAACACTAGGGGGATCAGACCCCAACTGGGATATTGCAATACCTGCGGTACTGAGTACTCTGAATCATTCATATCATATATCAATTAGAATGTCACCACATGAAGCATTGTATGGTACCCCAGTTAGAACGCCTTTCCATGTATTAACGCCTACAACTAATCTATCAAATCCTTTAAAAGAATGTATAAATGCAAGCAAATGTCGTTTTGATATCCTTCGAAAGAATTTAGAAGAATCGCAAATCATAATGAAAATGAATCATGATAAAATAGCGAAGCCAACTAAAACATATACTGTGGGTGATAATGTATACATACAGGTAAATGTACGTAAAGGACTCAATTATAAACTAACACCTAAGTTTGAAGGCCCATTTAACATTTTGGAAACATTAACGGCCAATAGGTTTAGAGTTCAAAACGTATCCCAACCCACAGATGAGAGAAGCGTACCATTGGCTCACATAAGAAATTAAAATAAGAGGGAAAGAAGTGAGGGAAAGATTTTTATTTTTTCTTTACAATGTATGTTAAAAGTTTTTCTTCTTAATACAGGAGTAATTACATATGTTTTTCTCGTTACAGGTTTCCAAGATGAATTTTTTGTTGTTGGGAGTGATATTGTTCGCTCAGACATTTTTCTCGTGTGGGATGAGCTCTAAAACTAAAAGTATAGATTTTAAATATGGCACTATAGTTGATAGACAAGAAGACGTTTTTATTACATCAAGTAACGTAGTTATTGAAGTGTGAATGCAAGCAATTTCTCTCCCAGAGAATGACGTCACTAGCTTAAAAAGCGCCATTTCAAGGTTTGCTGTCTCATTAAATGAATTGCATAGGAGACATTTTCCTTTTAATACAGAGAGTTCGCTTGCATCGACACTAAAAGTTGCATAGATGCTATCTGAAGACTTGCAAAATAAGACATACGAGACGAAATCTTTGGTTCGTGACCTTTTGATGTGGACTGTAGGACACGATAATCTTGAGAAACGTAACCCGTTTATTTTTGCTGCACTAAACATCTTTGGTTCTATTGCAAGTTTCGGTTTAGGAATTTCCAATCGTCTTGAGATTAGTAATCAAAATAAGAAAATTGAGTTCTTGACTCATGAAGATGAACTGATTATGTCAGAACTAAGGAATCAGTTAGCTTCAATCAATCAAATTATGAGTTTAGTAAATGAACATTCTAGTAATATCAATCAGATTATGGAAGTACAGGATTTGTTGGCAACGTTAACGTATTATGATTCAAAAATAGATCACATACATAACAGAATTGCACATTTCATTGAGAAATCCAAGGATTATGTAGAAGCTATCACGTTAGCAACTAAAGGTGTACTGTCGCCCCATTTGTTCCTTATAAATTACTTAAAGTTAATTCTGGAGAACAGAAGGGATAAACTAGGCTATGTTCCTTTGTTAGGCGAACATAGGTTAGAATTTTATTACAGCCTAATTACAGTAAGCGTTTATAATAACAAGATTAGGATTACAATTCCCTTTGATTCTTCTGATGCCTGGTAATCTTACAGGATATAATCATTTCCGACTTTCATGACGAATCAATCAAATCCAGTAATATCCAGTTTGACAGGACACATATTGATTTCCCCAGACAAGGAAACATATACGGTCATTAAAGACATAAATCAATTAACTCACTGTTCAGACGCAATGAATAGAAAAATATGTACAGCTGACTCATTTGAATTCCATAAAAACTTAATGGACTCATGCGAGTTAGGTATAGTGCTAGAAGGTGCTCTCTCCCATACAAGTGAAAATTTTCTGGATAAGCTTTATCCCTTTGACAATAATGAGTTCAATTGCAGACTGAACAATGGCTCGTGGATACGATACGACAAGGACGGCTTCAATGTATCATGCCCTGACGGATCCACGTCCTTCGCCTACATCTTCGTTGCAGCAGATGGTTGTATCGGGACTTCCCCTAATTCCATGGTGACTGGTCTATGGACACTCATCAGAGAACAAGCCTACTTCGCGAACTTCACGTGGACCTCTACAATGCCAGCACTACCTCTCCCGTACAACAGACAAGTTGCCAAGCGGTTGATGAAACTAACCGAAATGGAACACCTGTTACCGACTTATAAGGAAATTCTTCACCCCATACTACTAGCAGGACTGGTTATCACGGTGATGATATTTATCGCCGTGAACATCCTTGTTTGGCATAGGTTACGGCACAGCAGGAAGCTACAACAGAACGTTTCGCCATGTCCAGACAAAACTCCTTATTTAATTCACTTTAAAGCCATTTGAAGTGGCCACCTCATTCGCTAAAGGAGTAAATTGCTCTGGAAAGTGTGTTTGTAAGAAAAGCTGTTAGTATGCTAATAATATGTAATTGAAGAAATTATCTACATTGCATTGTTAAAAATACATTTAAAAAAGAAAAAACATTAAAAAAAAATATAAATCATTTATTCTCTCGGCATCTAATAAAATATATAAGCCGGAATGTTAAAAAGAAAAGAGGAAAAAAAAATTAAATTAACAGAATCTATGGGCATCTAATAAAATATATCAGCCCTATGTATAAATATATATATATATATATATATATATATATATATATATATATATATATATATATATATATATATATATATATATATATATATATATATATATATATATATATATATATATATATATATATATATATGTACAAAACCGTGGTACGTGTACGTACCAGGAATTCGTGTTTGTGCACTAAAAAATTGAATTTTTACCAAGGTAACAAATATTTTTATTAGTTACCGTATTATGTTAATCTATGTTTCTGACAAAGGTAACAATTATTCTTTAACAACTTACCGAATCATATGTATGTCAGTAGTTTTTTTTTGGTACCATATAATCATTCGCTAGCAATGTACCATATATATGATCTTTGTTTTATCATGCATTTTTTTTTCTTTGCTTTGGTAATATCTTTTCATATGCATTATCGTTATTATTTTTTGATGTGCCTATTTGGACATTGGTCCTCGTTTGCTTATGGCTAAAGTTAAACAAAGAATAATACATATGTCCAGTCACGCCTAGTAAACATGTTTTGGCTTGTTAAATTTTTTTTTTTAAAATTGAGATAGCTGGCCGAGCTTATGTAATAAGTGAAATAATTATTATTACATGTTTAAAACACATGATGTAATATGTCATTTTGGATGAAGATGCTAGCCGTGGGATTTGCTGTAGTCACTCAAATCATAAACAGGATGCACAATGCAGCCTCAACAATGTAACATTTTCTTAAACGTCAACACCAATGCATCAGTGTGTTAAAGTTTGTGACGTCACCGGATGCAGGTGTCTTTCGAGATTGTGATAAAATTGCTACATCAACTAAGCATACGATATCTGTGATATCGATAATTTAATCAGTTCATATCCATACTTCACCAGAATTGGTCATCTGACCAAACCAGCTCTCTCCTATGATGGAGATGTTTAATTCTGTCGTTTTTAAACAATAAATAATTTTTAAAGCTAATAAGATGTACTTCGTTATCCAGCTTTACACATCTTAAACAACACATACTCAATGTGTGCTTATGACAGTAGCACACTTTTATATATATATATATATATATATATATATATATATATATATATATATATATATATATATATATATATATATATATATATATATGTATATATATATATATGTATATATATGTATATATATATATGTATATATATATATATATATATATATATATATATATATATATATATATATATATATATATATATATATATATATATATATATATATATATATATATATATATATATATATATATATATATATATATATATATATATATGTGTGTGTGTGTGTGTATATATATATATATATATATATATATATATATATATATATATATATATATATATATATATATATATATATATATATATATATATATATATATATATATATATATATATATATATATATATATATATATATATATATATATATATATATCGATACAAAGAAATATATTGGTATTCATTTGGGAATTAGGATATATGCTTTAGAATTACATAGCCTCGAGTGATTGTATAATTTTCTTTTATTCAATATTGGAAAACATAAAGGTATCATAAAGTTATTAAATAGCATTAAATGAATCTTTCATTTGTAAATATCTTATACTAGTTAATTTATGATAGTAAAAAAATCACTATAAATAGGATTCCGTTGTAAAAATTAATTGAGACGGAGAAAATATCTTAGATGTGGCAAATTCAAATAATGAATTAAAATAATGGTATCACTATCTTTCAAACTTGATCGAATAGGTCTACTGATCTTGATTTGAGAGAAATAATAACAAAATATATAAACTAATAAAATAAAAGACTTCTAAACGTGAATATGAAAGTATGTACTGGCAGGAAAAATTCAGATATGTTGAGACGAGGAACCTGGAAGGATAAACTCCTAGTGTGGGGAACTGGCCACAAGACTGTCTTCCTTATTCCTCACGTTTTGAGGAGACGCATACAGCATCCCCGAGGATGTCATCAGAGGTCACATCTTCCAATTTACCTAGAAAATTCAGTGTCTACAGGTTGTAAGTTACGGCTCCTTGGCAGACCTCGACTTTTTTTGTTTTTTTGCCTTGTCGAAAACGGGAGTGATATAATTGGTTCTCTTGTTTAGATAACAACATAATTTATCATTCGACTTCTAAGAATCTCCAGATCTCAAAAATACTCAATTGAGATTAGTCATATTAGGTACGTTGAGTTTAGTATAGAAAATCTGCACATGAAAGAAATGCTTGTTCTCACCTCACGATCCTTGCCTGATCGAGTTAGACAGGCGGAACCCCTCCTCGGAAAACGCCCGTTTCCTCGTTAAGCGAGTCCTCTGCAGACAAGAAAGGAAAGGAGGTACAGCACTTGCTGGTTAATTGAACAGTCTCCATAGTTCACGCAGGTTCTTACTTCGCTGTTATTAACTTAAAAAAGACAGCTAAATATGCTCCTTACTTCACAAGGATAGATACCAAATGGTTAAAGCTTTTCGTTATATGCAAAATCCACAAGTTTTGCATTAGAAAGAAAATTTGTTCGAAAATAAAACAAGTTATCAATCGTATTTCTATTTACATAAATGAACACGACAAAAATTAACCCTAAAAAAATTTAATGATCCTAAATTTTTGTGAAACATGATTATGTAAACTAAAATCGTTCAATTCATACCTTTGCCCAAAAAGAACTTATGGTTCAAGTGGGTAACAAACAGTAAAGGGACAAATGAAATAGTCTCCTAACATGAAAACATATAAATTATAAAAGAAACACAGATATAAGAAACTAGGGAGATGGTTCCCTCGTTGATCTTTACAGCCAGTGTAGTGATGAGATTACACTCCTTACCTGAAGCCAATGTATCCACAGTAATCCCCGGGTAGTGCTGAAGCTGACGCTGAGGCCATTGGGCATGATCAAAGTGCCAAGACTCAATTGACTTTTCCCACACTCACATTACAACGCCCACCATTAACACCACCACCATTACTGCAACGCCACCCATGATGCCCCCAAGTCTCCAGCTGAAGCCATAAAAAAATTGGTCCCTATTTCCATTGCGGGTTTAGTTATGGGACGCTGCATCAGAGACTGTGGTGCAGGGGGAGCAGCTGGTGAGGAAGGGTTACCAAACACTATTTATGTCATATTTAGGAAATCAGGTCTAAGAGTAACTCAAATTATTTGAAATGGTATAGTTATGTAATAACAATGGGTGGTGGGAAGGAGTGGACAGGGCTTGGGGGGAACATGTTAGTGATAAAGGTCAAGAGGGAGTAGTATTAGCCTACATGATGAAGTGAAAGAGAATTTGGAGAAGAAATATTTGGTAGAAGAAGATGCTCTCAATAGCAACTAACCCTCTCAGTTAGGGATACCAGCGGGACCAAGATGGTTTACATATTTTCATTATAAAAAACTTAAATCTGGCTCTTGCATTTATAATAATTGTTCATGACTGAGAAGTGACATATCAACTTGGAGCCTACCTGATAAGTGCACGTCTTTGAGGTTGCGTTTTTTGCAACCATGTAGAGAGGCGTTGAGTGAGAATGTGGCGAGACAGTGTACAAGACAAGGCGTAGATGGGCATCCGGAGGCAGACCTTGCACGTTGAAAATAGGGTGTCCTTCGCTCACCTTTGCCACTAAGGTGTCTCCTAACAAAACCTATTAGGATTCAAAATATTTCACTTAAATTGGGATGTAATTTGATGTTTCTAAAAGTGATTATGAAGTGAAGAGAAGTGACAAACATGGGGGGTTGGATTGTAATAGATGAAGTGATTTAAAATGGTAGAAATGGCCGATGATGAAAAATATACATGAATGAAGTTTAAGATGGGAGGAGTGGGTGATTTATTTACGCATGAAGTAAATAGAATTCAGGGAGAGACTGGGAGAAAAGTTATACTCTTGCACAATAAATCAATAATTGGAGATGCTGGCTAGCAATGTGAAAGGAAGCAGAAAAGGGGATACAGTAAAATGGTAAAAAAGAAAATAGATGAAAACCAAAGGGATGCTAAAAATATCCTTTAGTTAGGCCTAAAATGGACTGCATGAGTTACGCTGACATCACTATCTCCCCACGGAAGGGAGAGAGAGAGAGAGAAACAGATTAGGTGAGATGCTTCTGGGTGTTTAATAAAATATGATTGGGAACTTTTAGAAATAAAGGTAAGGTCGCTTAGAGGGAGGTGAAGGATGAATCAAAGATAAAGCAATGGAACTTAAAGAGAGGTAAAAAGAGATGTCTACAAAAGAAACTTAAATTTGTTATGACAATGTGAAAATTCAAATGTTTCTGAATGTTGATAATGAAAAATAAATAAGAACTAATGTTGAAGTATTTAAAAATTCTGGATACTAATATTGGATTGTGGTTTTCCATTATGCCAGTGAGCGGATAAATGACAGGCTGAGAAGAGTTAGCATCCTATGCATGTTTGGTGGAAATATTAGTAAGGATAATGAAAGTAATAGCTAACTAGGGTGAGTAAGGTTTGTTGACTTGAAGTGAAGGAAAGGTAAGTGAGGATTCACGAGAAGAATATCTAAGTTGAGCAAGCTATACTGTACTTACTTGAAGGAAAGGTTTGTAAGGATTGATAAGAGGAACAGCTAGCTTGGGTAAGGTACTCTTACTTGAAGGAAAGGTTTGTAAGGATTATCAAAAGGAACAGCTAACTAGGGTGAGTAAGGTATGGTGACTTGAAGGAAAAGTCCCCATGGAAAATTTGACCATCACTGAGAGAAAAACTGTCAATTAGAAGTTTAAGGATTATAAAGGCCAAAAATAACATATAATTATTATCAAAAGGGTTTAGTATGAGTTTTGAATGAGAAAAGATATTTTCGCCAACAGTCTTTATGGGAAGGTACATTGACGTTTTTCGAAAGGAAATGAGTGTATAAGGTGTCTTTTATAAAGCAACTAAACAAGAATTACAAAATTAAATGGACATTCCGAAGTTTCTTGGCAAAACTAAAAGATTTACATTTAATTATCATGATCGGCGGTGTTAAAAATAACCTATTACTATGGAGATAAGGAATTTATCTTTTAGTAATATAAATTAGAAAATGGATGGGAAAAGAAAATGATTTCAGTTGATGTAGGTATTGAGGAAGTATGCGGTTTACCATCATGTTTATCAGCTCCTGTATTTAGATAGGCAAGTTAGGAAAGTTATTTACATTGGAACAGGTGGAGGGATGGGAAGGAAAATATTAGGTATACAAGAAAGCCTTGTTAAGAAAGAGAGAAGCCTACAGACAAGAATCAAATGTATAAAGGATGTGTTTGAAGAACATTGTAGGTATGAGTAGAAACTTTATGAAAGTATGTGTTACAGAAATTTTGCAGAAATAATAGACTACTTTATGAACCTAGAATGCCGTGAATGGGAAAAAATATAAGTATATGGGAAGGAAAGACTGAATGGTTTTAAATGAAGAGAAAAAGAAATGATTGATGGAATCCCATGAAAGCTCTAAGGAATAGGCTCTGATATCCAGGACGTTTTGGTGTGTGTGGTGCTATTACCTACATCTTAAGAAATCTACCTAACATACCTCGTACCTCCAAATTAGCTCTGGTGCTTGACCGTGGTGACCTGACGAAGCTCATGCTGGGTGGATGGTGACATCCTCCTAACAGGGGACTGGCGTCTCCCACTGGATCTTGACTGTAGGATGGGTCGTCACATCTCACCTCCATTCTAGTGACTGCTTTCACCGTCACGTTGCAATCCTGCGGTGGTTTCGGTGACTCTGTTGCAAGGCACATGCAATGGAAAGTTTTTTTGAGAAAAAAAAATAACGTAATTACTCAAGGGAGGTTAGTGGTGACCTTTTTTGGTTTACTCAACCCCCCCCCCCCACAAAAAAACGAAAAATAGAGAAAGTAATTGTGTTTATATTGAAAAACAAAATTTAGTGTGAATTTAATATAACAGTGGTTATTGGCAATGATCATAAAAAATAGCAAATGAAATTTGAATAGAATTGCAAAAACTAAATGTAATGTTGGTTTTAGCAATTCAATATTTCATTTAATATCAATTAAAAGGAAACCTTATCCGTTGATCTGATGAAGAAATAATTCAATCCTGCTTTCATTTTCACCATAAAAATTCGTGAAAATCCATCAATTAAGTTACTATAAACAAAGAACCTCATTATTAATATCCGAGAAAAATCATTTTATCTTCTTTAAATATAATTAGGTTATTAACTAAAGAGATATATAAATTATCACGAATCTCTTTGCTATTTAAATGCAGTAGCTATTCCATAAAAAGTTGGAGGAAGGAAATATAAGAATGACGAAAGATTTTTCCATTACTTCTTCACTCACCAACTACTGTTAATGCGTAAGTACAAGGACCCTTCGCGTGACCCATGTTATTACGCGCGTAACAGCCAAAGGACAGTTGACATGGAAGGCGTAAGGGTCACAGTTGGCCTCCCAGGGTTCCTCTGGTCAATTTGGTGAACCAGCGTCTTCCATTCTCCTGTTCCTTAGCTGCCATCTATGGATTTGGTCCACTTGGCCCCATCACCAGTCTCCAAGTATGAAGTCAGGCCAATGCTATTGGAAACACCCAGATAAGTCCGAAAGTCTTTAGACAGAAAGAGGAACTCGGTAAAACGTCTGGACAAGAAGTCAGAAGGATCGACTTCACGGATGTCCTTCGGAGGCTCCCCAAGGGCAGAGGAGAGTATATGGTTGGCTTGGGGACTTCTGGTGCTCTGGCTGTATCTGTGGGTGGGAGATTGGACGCCAATCTTCCAGGTGAAGGAGACGTCTTTGGGTTGTGCGTCCACTTGGCAAGTCAGACTGATTGAAGTGTTGGCTGTCACTACCAGCTCCTAGTGCGGAGGACCAGCACAGTAAGGCATATCTATAGTGGAGGAAAAGACTGAGTAGTAGCCTACATAATATATACAGGTACAGAACTAAATTTAATCTTTTAAATTGGACTTTTTCTATACGTGCATGAAATTCATGATCACTAGTTTAATTTGTCGCTTTATAATTACAATTAATCGCTATTTTCTATGTTTATCTACACAATAAGGTTTAATATGCTAATGGAGGCATCGATACACGAGACTGAACCTGAAGTAATGAAATCAAACGTACATCTAAATGACTTAGAATATTTCTTATGACAATTCAGAAAGTTGTTATCTTTACATATCAAACTGAGAGTCAGTCAGACAGGGAACTTACGCTTGACGACAACTGGAATGGCGTTTGAGTGACCGTCTCCCTCCGAGTTCGAAGCCAGACAGGCGTAGATGCCCGAATCCTTCCGGTTGACAGGGGATATGACCAAGGACGTGTTGTCTCGGGGGCCAAGAACCTCCCTCCGACGTTTCGCTTTTGGCCCTGAAGTGAGGAGATAAACTTATTGAATTAATCGCTGGAGATGTTCATGAATATTATTATTCAGTATGATAATTAGAGCAAAACTGATTAAAAGTCGCTTGTTACTTTCTTGCTGTTTAGATAAGAAAATACAATTCTTTGCGATGAAATTTTATGATATAGTTGAATTTTATGAATGTTGATTATTCAAGAATTATATTTGTAAATAGAGAAATAACAAATAAACATTTTATGAAAAGTAATAAAAATAATTAAAAAAGGATTCATTTGTATGTAATCTCAGTTTTTATTTGATGTGTAACATTTCATTATTACTTCAAAGTTCAGGATAGAGACGACTGGCGAAATCTGACCGAGGCCCTTTCCTCTTGGTAAGGGTAGAAGAGACTCTTTAGCTCTGGTAAGCAACTTTTCTAGGAGAAGGACACTCCAAAATCAAACCATTATTCTCTAGTTCTGGGTAGTGCCATAGCCTCAGGGACATGGTCTTCCTCTGTCTTGTGTTAGAGTTCTCTTGCTTGAGGGTTCACTCGGGCACACTATTCTATATAATATCTCTTCCTCTTATTCAAGTTTATATAGTCTATATAGGGAATATTAATTTAGCTATTATTACTGTTCTTAAAATATTTCATTTTACTTGCTTCCTTTCCTCACTGGGCTATTTTCCTTGCTGGAGCCCCAAGGGCTTATAGCATCCTGCTTTTCCAGCTCGGGTTGTAGCTATGCAAACAATAATAATAATAATAATAATAATAATCATCATCATCATCATCATCATCATAGGCGTAGGGGGAGATGATGATGATGATGAAATATTCTAAGATGAAATAGACCAATCATATATGAAATATGAGACGTGACTATGTAAACCTTATTGACAGAAAGGTATTTGCAACAAGTTTGAACTTGTGAAATTCTACCGATTCAACTGTCTGATTACGAAGATCATCCAACAATATGGTCACAGCTGAAATAAAACATTTTGAATACTGTTTAATATTCAATCTTATGATGGAGAAGGCAAGACTGTTAAAATTAACTGCATAACTAGTATTACGAACAGGATGGTCCTGTCCCGGAAGATGTATGCAAAGGATGGTCAGAATTATGAAAAATCCTATGCTGCACAAACGAAGTAATTGGACGACGGTGTTAGGGATTAATATCCAAATCAGGAATAAGGAATTTAATAAACCGAAAATTTTTGTCCAATAAATTAACATGAGAGTCAGCAGTTGAAGACCAGACAAGAGAACAATACCCGAAACAGGGTAGAATGAAAGAATTAAAAATTTCTCACAGAATAGATTGATCACTGAAAATCGAAGACCCTGTGAGCAATCGTGGCTCGCTAATCCTTTGTTCAAATTCCCCGCTCTCACGTCCCCACTAGACAATTTTGGTGGCCTGGATACGTCACAGCAATGCTTCCTTCCCATTGGCTCACTGAATCCACGTCATAATGTAGCAACCAATGACATTATCAGCTTTTGTTTTGGTCTTGTATGTGGTTGCATTGGGCGGCAAGTTTCCTGTTGTGTGACACGAATTTATTGCTACATCTTTTACGTAATATTTCGGATTTATATGCCAATATTTATGGATATAATGGCTTCCTCTGATTCTTGAATGTTTTTTGTGTTTTGTAATGAAGGAAAAATGTTTGGCATAGCAGTGAACAACGGGATTTCATTCAAAAAGAGTTTGTTTACAAAGACGACATCTTTGCCAAAACGTTTGTGTTGCTGTGCTGTTTGTGTTGTCTATGTGAAATTTGTATTGTGAGCGTTTATTGTGACTCAGTATCAGTTTATATATATTACCTGTCAAAGTGTAATGCAGGATAACTACTTCAAAAGCAAAACCACGCCAAAATGTTTTCCTTGTTATTTTTTTCTTTGAGCGTCGTAGACTCGTCTTGACAGCTGGATGTAAATACACGCACGTGAGTACAGGTCTTCAATATAAACATTAATTATGGCATACATTTTTATTTAGTTTTAGAAGCATATTTAATTCTGTGCTATTTAATTGAATGATAGTGTTTTAATTCTCTATTGTTTTACGGAATATTGTCTATAATCCCACACTCTTTTTGGGAATAAAATATATTATGCGATAAGCCGAATAGTTTCACTTTAAAATTTTGGTAACACTTCTCATGCATGGGAAACACATCACTTATGAGGACCTTTTTCAGTGTAATAATTGAACAAACAGATCAATGATTAAACACACACTAATATATGTGAGTAACACTGGTGTAACTATGATTTTTTTGTGTGTGTGTCTTGTACTTGTGTATGTGTTTATGAATGTCTTTATGAATGTAACTTACAGTTTTCTCCGCTGGTCTTTGGTGTTGCTTGTTTCAATTTTATATGTGTACAAACACACACATATGTATATATATATATATATATATATATATATATATATATATATATATATATATATATATATATATATATATATATATATATATATATATATATATATATATATATATATATATATATATATATATATATATATATATATAAGTGCTTTTCATAAGGGCACCTTTCCAGATTATCACAACTGATTATTATGGATGATGAGAATGATAGGAGTTTTACCCAGTCAGAGACTGATGATGATGATAGCAATTATGATGGCTGTGATACTAGTGAGGAAGATATTTCTACTGATGATGAAAGTGAGAATGATGATGTATCAGTTGATGAAAGTGATGATAATCCCGATAGTGATAGAAGTGATGAAGGAGACTGGATGAGGGTATTAGACCATGAAGTTGGACCACCTCCTGTAAGATTCACAGGCCATTGTGGACCAATCCATCCCCCAAAACACGATGCCTAACCAATAGAATACCTGAAGCTCTTTATTACTGATAGTTTTCTTCAGATGAAACTAATCTGTATGCAAGTCAGTGGATCCAGTTCCATACTGAGTATCTTCAACAAAAGAAAAGGTCTATGGTCAACTTATGGATGAAACAAAGTCAAACATTTGTGAATTAAATGTTTGCTTTCTTAGGAGTTATTTTGAATACGGGTCTTATCAAGAAACCAACCCTGAGGTCTTACTGGGATTGTACAAATCCAAGCCAGGCAACACCGTGGTTCTCTAACCACTTCAACAGAGAGAGGTTTGAAGTTTTACTCAAGTTTCTGCATTTTACAGACAACTAAAAAATGCCACCACCAGATCACCCAGCATATAAATTGTATAAAATACAACCAGTTATTGATCACTTCCAGAGAACTTTCAAAAGTCATTATTACCATGAACGCAAAATATCCATTGATGAAAGTATTATTGGCTTTAGAGGTAAGACCCCTCATTTGCGACAGTATATGCCAAACAAGCATCATGCTAGGGTTGGGATAAATGTTCGGTGTGTTTATGCGAGGCAAGAACTGGCTATACTTATGCTTTTGAAATATATAGGGGAACAGCTGGTATGCAAGTAAGTGATAATGGGGCCACATATGACCTTGTTATGAGGATTCTGGAGAAAGCAGGGTTATTTCATCGTGGTCATCACCTAGGTCTTGATAATTACTTTTTTTCACCTAAGCTATTTCAAGATCTTTGGCAAAATGGCACAATAGCAACTGGAACAGTTCACACTAACCGTAAAGGATTGCCTATGGATGCTGTAAAGAAAAAATTGAAAAACAAAGAGATTTCAGAGCGTAGAAAGGGTCCTTTGTCATGTGTGACTTACAAGGATGGCAAGAAAACACCTGTTCTTTTATCTACTTCCTCAAAAGCAGGCTATAAAACTGTAAACAGAACAGGCAAACCTGACAAAATTGTTCCACATATTGTTGATGACTACAATCATGTCATGGGTGGTGTAGACATGAAAGACACCAAGTTGTACTCGTACCTATCTGAACGTAAGACACTTAAATGAACAAATAAGGGATCCTTTTCACTGATTGGGACTGCTGTCCTCAATAGCTATATACTGTATGCATCTAATACATCAAGAAGCCCTCCCTTAGATAGATATAAGTTCACGGTCTCCTTAGTTGAGTCACTTGTTCAGAACTATGAGCCGGTAAAAATCGTCAGGAAAAGACGCACTCTTGAACAGATACATGCAGCTTCACTCTCACCAGACTCAATAAGGAGTCCCTCCCATGTAGCATTATCTTCAGAAGATGGTCATAAGATTGTAAAACTCCCAGTGGGGAAGAAAAGGAACTGTATAGCAGGTCACCCTAAAAGGGTCTGCTCAGGCTATTTTTTCCAAAATGTGATGAGGAATTTGCCCTGAGTGCTTCACAGTTTTCCACAATAAATTGAATCACTAGGGATCAACTGGAAGGGTTTTATTTACCTTATCATTTGATGACTGTAACACTACTAAAAGATAACTATAAAACCATTTCATAGTCATTCAAAGTTAGTTTTGAAAAAAAAAATGACATTTTTTTTCTAAATCTATTTCAATTTCAGCCTTTTATGTCATCATAGGATTTAGGATAGTTTCTGATAATGTATCAGAAAATGCAAAGCAATAGCTTTCTATTAATATATAGCCTCATATACTTTAAAGCAGTTCTACTTTTCTGGAATTGAGATCAAACCCAAATATCGAGAATTGGTGATGGCGGCAGTATTTTATGTATGTATTTACATTAGGCTAAAATTTATAAATCCGGAGTATAAGGGTTTAAAAGACTTTCTCAATATGCCTTTTTTGTGTGAGATTTTAAGAGAAACAGATCGAGTGTGTTTTTCAAAAGGAAATTTGTAATCAAGAATCACACCTAGAATTTTGAATAAGTTGTATATATCTAATAAGACATTACCAATGCAAAGATCTGGAAGTTCAAGACCTATATACCTTAAGCTGTTTACCATCATACTGAGTTTTGTTTAGGTCCAGCTTCTTGCCCCATTATTTGTTTCATGCACTAATTTTCCTTAGATCTCTCTTAAGGGATTCAGCAACCATAGGTCTACGTTCAGGAGATGGAATTGATGCAAAGAGATTAGCATCATCTGCTTAAGCAACGAGCTTGGTTTCTAGGGTAAACCACGTATTATGCGTATATAGGGTTAGTGTGGCATATTGGTAATGTCTCTGCCCGGTCATCGTCAGACTGGTAATCGAGTCTCGCTGAAGCTGGTTAGTTCCTTTAAAAACACTTCCCACCCCCATCACACCTAAAAGTAGAAAATAAACATAAGGTAAAATGGGAATTACGTTCTCCTCCAAGAAATGTAAAATTATTATCGTCCTCCAAGTGAAAGTCGTCAAAAGCTCCTCAAGAGATAAACCATGCAGAAAAATATTACCTCGAAATCGTACACAAAACCTTTGTCTCAGCAGCAGACCTTCTTTCTCTTTATTGTAAATAATCGGAAATACTGTAGAGAGAGAGAGAGAGAGAGAGAGAGAGAGAGAGAGAGAGAGAGAGAGAGAGAGAGAGAGAGAGAGAGAGAGAGTGCTTTCGGTAGGCTCTGTTTTCCTGATTTCATCAGGAAAAGCGAGATCTTTAAGCACGATTCTCTCTCTCTCTCTCTCTCTCTCTCTCTCTCTCTCTCTCTCTCTCTCTCTCTCTCTCTCTCTCTCTCTCTCTCTCTCAAACATAATGCAATGAATTGGATGGATTTATTCTTTTTATCTCGCTCTCAAATGAATCATGCAATGATATGGAAAACTTATCTCTCTCTCTCTCTCTCTCTCTCTCTCTCTCTCTCTCTCTCTCTCTCATAGGCCCCCTGATATTTGTCAAGGAGCTTTGTTCACATCATAAACACCTTTCTTTTGTTTCGCTCAATGAATGACTGCCAATGAATCCTAACTGCAAGAAATCACAAAATCTTTTCATACAATTAACTCACTTCCACTTTTATTTCTCCATTATCCTTATTTCTATCATACCTTTCTGCTCACCTTACATTATCCACATGATACCCTTTTCTATATTTCATCATCATATTTTTTTGCTTGGCCCAACCTATTTGTATTTTGTTTTCTGAGTCCATTTATCGCATGTACCTTTTAAGGTTTATCAACATCAGTGATCTCATGTATTTTACTGCAAAAAGAAAACGATAATTATTGTTACTTACACAAATGGGGAAGATGGAAATTAAGACTTTCCAAATCTTGACTACAATAGTAAATATATGTTCTAACCATCAGATTATAATTTTGTAACATTCAAATCGAATGAATCATTTCAATTCGGTAGATTTTATCGTATGTTAAACAGAATCGTGAATCCCTTGAGCAAGAAATGAATTCAATATTTCTAACTATTATCAATCATTCCTACGTGATTCAGATAATGAATTCTGAATTGCATTATTCTTAAACCCAAACGTTTTAATACAGAAAACAAAATTGGTTAAACTAAATTCATGAAACAAATCATTAACAATTACCCAAACATTTGTAGGTGATTACAAATAATATATGTGCGAGAGTTTCCGACAACCGTATCGCCATAAACAGATAATGAAGATAATAAAGATAAAGGAATCGAATTATTTGGAGTAATTCCATTCCAACAAAGGTAATAAATTCTCATCACTCGTGGAAACAGATGAAGATTTAATGAATCATTAGAACGTCAATGGAGTAGCCCCTCCGTAATTCTCGCAATTGTTTCGTATTGTCCATGAAAATTAAATTACACACACACACACAGACATACAATATATATATATATATATATATATATATATATATATATATATATATATATATATATATATATATATATATTAAATATATATATATATATATATATATATATATATATATATATATATATATGTTCGTATATTAATACTGCTCGATATTCGTGTATTGATTGAATACCGTTATCTTTGCTGATTAACTGTAAATATATTAAAACAGGGGTTATAAACATTCAGAAAGTCTTCCAAAAGTAAGATAGTTTACCCCTTTATCTGTCATAGTAAAATCATACAGTACCTCAGAGAAGTGGATCTAGGGAGATATTGTTAGAGAGATAGAAAATACACAGTCGGATATGCAAGTTTTTGGAAATATTGTAAATATTTCAACCATTATTTATGAATCATGTAGATCATTCAAATGTTAGAGATGGAAAATTTCCAAAATTAGACCAAATGATTCAATGTTCAACCACCAAATATAGATTCAGATTCCGTTTTTACACCAGTTCAGAATGAGGTTAGGATACTTTCCAACAGTATAAATTAAGCGAAACCTCAGGAGAGATTAAATTTGTAGTTTTTGTACTACGCCAAGTAAAGGGGAAGGGAAAAAATGTATTTGTGTGTATAGTGATGTAAAACGATAGCGCTACATGTATCGAGGACAATATCATTGCACAGATCATCGTTTAAACATGTTTGACTTTAATTATGCAATTGTTAGTAAGTGATGTGGTATTTGCGCTAACAAGCTACAGACCTATTCCCGTTTTCTGTACCCTATACTAATACCCGGCCAGGGTTAAAAGAATACCGGGTTAGCCCACTTCTGACCAAAATAAGAACAATCTCGCGCATGTCGCTGAGCGGCTGTATTGGTTAGGGTTCAGATTAAGAAATGTCATCAGCCTGTATTTGACTCTACTCGGGAGAACAACAAGAACTCAAGCTCTCTTCATCCACCTGGTTAATCTCTGGATAAATCCTCGTTAATCCTCTGGGTCCTGAGGAGTCATGGCTACTTGTTCCGTATATGGCTGCAGATCAAGTCAAAAGAGAAAGGAAGACCAAAATGTAAAATCTCTCTCTCTCTCTCTCTCTCTCTCTCTCTCTCTCTCTCTCTCTCTCTCTCTCTCTCTCTCATTTCTTATATGATTCCTTTTGTAAATCTACCAAAAGTTGTTTCCCTATTTGTACAGTGTCGCATGTTTTTTTTATGATAAGAACCTTGAACAGAAAAATCTCCTGCGAGAGAAGTCAAAAGCAAAAATAGAGAAATAGTAAATTTCCAAATAAAAGCTTGAATTTTTTTTTTTTTTTTGTATTTTCATTAAAAAAGTATAAATTTTAAACAGAATTCTCTTATCTCCTTAACCAAAAATAAATAAAAACAAAGAGAAAAAAATGAAATTCTAGTCTTCAAATAATAAAGTACCTGAAGATTAAGGTAAAAGTTATCTTCCTCAGTCATGAAAGAAAAAAAAAAGTGTGCTATGGGGGAAACACCTACTATAGGGACCCTAAAACTAGTTTTTCTCGTTTTCTTCTACAGTCAGTTACCAATGACGTCATGAAGGTGCGCAGTAACTCAGAGACGGTCTAACCCGGTATTCTTTTAACCCTGTACCCGGCCAGGCAGGCTTCACGCCTGGACGTTCTTGTTGTGGATAAGTACTGGTTCTAACTGAGTATATAGACGATGGATTTGAAAACAAACTCATCACCGGTACTGTATTTATAGACCTTACAGCTGCTAAAAACACTGTTAACCACTGAACTCTCCTCAGATTATAGAGTCCCTTCTGACTAACAGGCGCCTTATTCTTGGAATGAATTGTAAACTTATTCGTTGGAGGCTCAAAAAGAATGGACTCCCTAAGGGCTCTGTTCTAGCTCCTGTCCTATTCAACATGTATACAAACAACTCGCCTAAATTCAACTACATACACCGCTTCATCTATGCAGATGGCTTTTTCATTGCTACGCAAGCCAAAAACTTGTAGGAAAAGAAGAAAAACTCAATAAATCTCTTGAACGCCTTAGTGGAGTACTATAAAATGTGGTACCTTAATGCCAACTATGTGCTTTCCATCTAAATAACCGCTTGGCAAACTAAATCCTGAACATCAATTGAGAAAATGAGTATATTGAATCCCATAACTCATCTGTTTATCTTGGTGTAACTGTAGAAAGGACATTCTCCTTCAAAAACTTGTGGAGAAGCTAAAGAAAAAGCTGTTGAACTGTAAGTTTACTGACTAAGCTGGGAAACTCGCAGAGGAGAGCTGATCCTGTTACCATGAAGCAGTCTGCTCTGGCACTGGGCTATTCGCAGTAAAATACTGTTCTCCCGTGTGGTCTAGTGTTTGCCTTGCTCAGAAGGCTGAATCTGAACTCAACAAAGCCTGTCACATCATCACAGGTAAATTAAAGCCAACACCTCTTCCAGCCCTCTACAAGCTTACAGGAATGTGTCCCCCATTCGTAAGATTTGACGTAATCAGTAAAGCAGAGAGAGAAGGAGAGAGAAGCAATTTTTTGACAACAGGAATTCTCTCTTCTACCACCAAGAGGTCCAACTAAGACTGCAGTAAAGTACGAGTTTCGTGACTGTTGACCACCTTGGCAATGAATCTCTATTGACCTCCAGATTGAGACGATGGACTGAGACTGACCAATATCACAGTGATTCCAACCCTCAGCCAAGTGACAGTCTCCCCAAAGGTACTTCATTCAGCCGAAATCATGCTAGAGGAAAGGTAGGAAAAACTAAGGATAATTTGCTCAAGTTGGGACTTTCTGAAAGTGTTCAGTGTATCTGTCGAGAGCGTATCCAGTTCTTCTGGTAAAAATTAACATTCTTATACTGTCCAATATTATAAATGTTATAAATTTGGGTTGATTTATATCAAATGCACTAATGGCTGATTATGTTTCAAGTGCTCTAAGTTCCATGACTTCTCTGCCGATTGTTTAGAAAATAAATTTTGTTATTATAGTGAGGGAGTTCTCTCCTCAAATTCACAACACTATCTCGAAAATAGACTTGAATGAGAAATCATTAAAACAGCACATAACAAGGTCATAACCTTTGATGCAGTCATATAAAAACTTAGGTTAATAAAGATTCCCTTGGATTGACTTACTCAAGCATTTTGACCAATCTGTATGGCTCAACTTCCAGCTCTATACTGGTCATACTTCTGCAGGTCTTGATTTACGGAATAATGAACTATCCACCTCCAGTGCATCAAGTCACTCTAACTAAACTATTGTAATATAGTACTTCAGCCGTTAATTCAAATTATCGAATGGAACGCATGTATACCAAAAGTAAGTAAAAATGGCTGGAACTCAAAAGTCATACACTGTATAAAAGCAAGACACTCAGATTCCTGTACAAAAGAGGTTTGACACACCAGCTATTTCTGATACCTCCAAGAGTATAGAAGGTCCTCGTGAAGTACAGATGGCTGATCATTCACCTCTGAAACCTAAATCTCATAGATAAAAATGAGTACTAGAAAACAAACCCATCCTAAATGAAAAACAACAAAAAATAATGAAGAATGTGTGAGTGAGTCTAAAGAGATATTAAAAGTGACCATAGAGGTATATTTGGTGTCTTCTGAATCTGAGCCCGCCATAGTAACTAATCAACCTCTCAAACATGTACTATCGTTTCCAGAGGCCGTGTAATAGTGTTTTTCCCAAATATTTAACAAACCGGCTTATAAATTTCCATGAAACTACAGCAATGAATGTTTCAAACAATGGCCTAATTTTTGGTGGTACAATGAATTGACAGATGTGCTTAATTAACCCGTTTACTCTTAGAAAAAAGAGGAACTTCTTCCCTTCTTTCAGAGCGTTTCGAAGAAGTGTTACTTAATCACGTAACTGTGATGCAGAGGTTCCCCCAACCCTCCTTCGGTGTTTACACCTATGGCTTTCCTAGTACTCTCCCCCCCTTCCTTCTTGCCTTCTTTCCTTTCATTCCCATTGTTATTAGGCTACCGAGTAAATCCCTGTTAGGAAAGACTGTGTACTGCACATATAAAATGAGCCGGAAGAGCAATAAAATGTTTTATGGTGGTAGATAATGATTAGATGGTTAACACAAATAATCAAACATAATAGAAGAGGTTTAAAACAGGGGTGTGGAATCGCACTGAGAGATATACTACTCGGACTCCTACAAATTTTAGTTTTGCGACTAAAAAATAAAATAAAATAAAGAAAATAAAATAAAAACATTAGTAGAAAGAGAAAACAAGTTTTTTCCTTGAGAGTGATGATGAGTAAAATGTATAAGTGTCCATTTTTTTTTTTTTTCATCCCTCATAAATCTATGGTTTCCAGCAATTGGTGATAACATTATTTTGGAAAAGCAAATCTAAGGAATACTTTGATATGAGTATATCAGCTTGGCATGTAGACAATGTCAATGGATTTGTCAAAGTAAGGTTGATTGGTTCATTAATTGAAGTCTGGTATAATTCCAGTGACAAAGTTGCAATGATATTTGTCACATACCTTTTAAGTAACAAAAATAGGTACTGGTACTTATAAGGTAAATAAATATATAAAACTATAGGTTGAAATATAATAAATCTTCTGTATGTATGAACACACACACACACACACATATATATATATATATGTATATATATATATATATATATATATATATATATATATATATATATATATATATATATATATATATATATATATGTCTTACTTATAACTGTAATCGAACAGTTTAACATGTTTTTTGAAAAAGGCCCATAAAAGAAACACAGGAAATATGAATAAATCACACTATATTTCGGTCAATAAACATCGACCCTCTTCAGGATGTGAAGTAAAAATGAGGAATACAGTGGAGAGTGACGGTTTATATATGAAAGCAAAACGGTGTGTTCAATTGTTCTATAGTTGTTATAATTGCTGGAACGATTAGCCAAATTTAATCACATCCAGGTGCGTCTTCTTATTGTTGAGCCGCTTGGAGGAAGTCTTGACCTCTGATGCATGTCTGGTGGCCGGTCTCCGTGGATTATCTTCTTAATGATAGGGTTGAGAAGAGTATTGTCCACAGTGTCAGCTTTCCATTGGCCCCCAGATAAGTTCATTGTGTTTGATTGATTTATGATGGCTGATTCCAGGATTTTCCTTCTGTACGGACAGGTACTCTTAAAAAGCAAAGACGACTCACTCCAGTTAATCTGGTGCCCTAAATCCCTAAGGTGAACGAAAATCCCCGAGTTTTCATAGCCATATCTAACAGATCTTTTGTGTTCGGATAATCTTAGAGATAGCGAATGGCCCGTTTGCCCAACGTACACTTTTTCACAATCCCCACATGGTACTTTATAAACGCCGGATTCTATATCTCTTTTATTTTGATAAACATTAATAAGGGCGCTTCCTATGGTCTTTGGATATGAAAAAACAAAGGGGTTCTCAGTTTTGATATGATTTGTTATATTTTTAATACCTTCTATATATGAGAGTTTTATCTTATTTTTAAAATCTCTTTGGTTAGTAACATCATGATCTTTATGATATATCGTGTTGGCTTTATTGATGGCCTTTTCTATGACATACGTCGGGTAGAATAGCTGGGCGAGTTGTTTACGAATGATTTCAAATTCTTTATTTAGGTAGGCTGGGGAACAGATATTGAATTTTCAAGTACTAGCTCTCAAAGAGTTGTAGTTGATTGTCACCATAGTGAGTATACGAATGTGATATCTGGTGTTCCACAAGGTAGTGTTCTTGGCCAATTACTTTTAATCTTATATACACATGACACGTGGTTTGGACTAAAAAACAAGCTTATTGCCTATGCAGATGATGTTACACTCTTTTCCTCAATGTCATCTCCTGAATGTGGATCTGGGGTTACTGACTCCCTTAATAGAGATTTTGCTAAAGTTAGTGCATGGTGCAAATTATGGGGTATGAAGCTGAATCCTAACAAAACTCAAAGTATGACTGTAAGTAGGTCAAGGGTAGGGGCTCCTCAACATATGGGCCTCAGCATTGATAATGTTTCTTTAACTTTGTATGACTCTTTTAAAATTTTAGCTGTGATTCTTGACCGTAAATTTACTTTTGAGAATCACATTAGGTCTGTGTCTTCTTCAATTGCACAAAGTGTTTTAAGTCTTTCACTCTACCTTGTTTCGAGTGATGTTCTCTTGTCTGGTCTACAGCTGCTGATCCTCATGCTTATTTGTTGAACAGGAACTTACGGTCTATTGAATTTCTTATCCCTGATGTAGATATCAATCTTTGGCACCGTCGTTCAATTATGTCATTATGCATGTTGTATAAGATCTTTCATATAGGAAACTATAGGAAACTATATATAAAGAACTAAAATCTAATACTCGCATTAATGTTAGAACAATTAAACAGGAACCCAAGTCCAACTAAATAAGCAGAAATAACGCTCTGTCCAGAGGAAATCCATCTCCATTACCTTAATGTTCAACCCATACTTAATTCAATGGAATATTTATAGGCGTAAAACCCTTCACATCTAAATGAAGTTCAGAGACTATTAAGATACTTTTCCTTCTACAGAAAATAATACTCTAGCATCGCGTTCAGTCCATTAGGCACTGTGATTTACGGTATATTCATAATAATGTAATTTACGATGCTAAGATATTTAACACATCAGAATTTCAATTATCGGGAGTTAAAGTACATCTGAATAGTAACTTTGATATTCATAATATATGCAATCCCCCCTCTTGTAACTATAATTTGCACACACACACACACACACGCACAATTCTACCTGTTGTAGAATTGGGAATGTGTTTGAGATAGTTCTAGCCTGCTGATTACCGCCCAATTTCCTTCAGTGCTATTTTATCTAAAGTTTTATTTTTAATGTATTTTGGCCTAGAAAACAAGCCCCTTGCATATGCAGATGATGCTACTCTCATGAATTTGTATGCCGATATACTACACAAATAACAACAACTATTGCAGCTTTTTCTAGTCCACTGTAGTACAAAGGCCTCAGACACGTCATTTCATGTCAGGGTTTTGGGCAGTTTTCTCCAACACGCTGCCCAATGTAGATTGGTGATCGTGAGATATTTTCGTGTGATCGCTCACAGCACACCAAACTTGTATGGGTGGACCAGACTAATAAAACTCTCCTGATAATGGCAATACACAAATTCTTTCGCCACGGTAGGGTATCCCCATAAAAGGAGTATATTTATGTTTATATATATATATATATATATATATATATATATATATATGTATATATATATATATATATATATATATATATATATATATATATATATATATATATATATATATATATATATATATATATATATATATATATATATACATATGAAGCATATATGTATATATCATATATAATTATAAAAAACATGTATATATATATATATATATATATATATATATATATATGTATATATATATATATATATATATATATATATATATATATATATATATATATATATATATATATATATATATATATACATATATATATATATATATATATATATATATATATATATATATATATATATATATGTATATATATATATATATATATATATATATATATATATATATATATATATATATATATATATATATATATATATCTATATATATATATATATGATGCATATATGTACTGCATATATTATATACAATTATACAAAAATACATACACACACATATATATGTATATATATATATATATATATATATATATATATATATATATATATATATATATATATATATGTATATATATATATATATATATATATATATATATATATATATATTAATATATATATATATATATATATATATATATACATATATATATATATATATATATATATATATATATATATTATATATATATATATATATATATATATATATATATATATATATATATATATATATATATATATATATATATATATATATATATATTACAGATGTAATCTTCCTCAGCACGAAGATAACTCTATATATAGTAGTCTACATAAGGAAATTTGAAAGTTGTGTATAAGTAGAAATGCTCTACAGTTTCGTCCGCTAATGGACCTCTTCTTGGAGCGTTTATTATGCATGTACTGTAGGTACCCCGTTTAGTTGTCAACTGGAATTTGAACATTGTTTTAATGTCGGGCCTGCTTTTAATCGGAAACATTATATTTCAAGAGAATCTTTGTCAATTCATTTTTGTTCCATATGTCTCCTCTCCTCTCTATGTCTCATTTTTCTTTTTCGCCTATAATCTTTTGTGTCTTTTCGCTGATAGTTTAATTGGACGAATCCTTCGTTCTTTTCTTCCTCTTCCCGTAAGCTAACTTTCGTTTTGACGTCCCAATTGCTTATCAGTTTTTTAGGGGTGAGGTGAGAAAAGTAACTCTTTCCTCAGAATATTTGTTAACCAGTTCCTCTCCTCCTGCCACACCGATTCTTGGTCGACTTTCCTTTGAAGAATATCTTGGAGTCGTTTCATGACGATGGAATACAATTGAGCCAGAGATCCCTTTGCAATCCAAATATTATTTCTATGATTACAGTAAGAGGTCTCTTGTTTCTCAAATTGCCTCTCCTAATGATGATGATTTAGATTGGCCCGCCTATATACAAAGCGGAACATTGACTCTTGCGTTGGCAGCTCGTAAGGGGAACGGAGCACTGATTGTATTGTTTAATAGCTATTACCAGTATTGGATGACACGAACACTGAAGACGGACAGGTAATGATGAGGATGACATAAAATGACGACCGAAGCTGAAGCCAGAAGCTCAAATTGGGGACACTGTAAAGCAGACATCTTCGATCACAAACCCATTCGTTCGTTAATCCTAGATCAATCGTTTTCTTATAAGAGCGTCCTAACAAGAAGATGTACAATTGAGGAGTGCCTTTCCTACAGGCACGGTGAGGCCCACCTGTTCCCGCTGGAACGGCGTGGCTCCCATGTTCCCACTTGCACGGTGGTGCTCCCCCGCTCGTAATGGTACAGCAGGGCGTCCCCGTTTTCCCACCATTCCAGCTGGCATGGCGGGGCTCCCGAGATTTTGCTAGCACGGCAGAGCTCCCCCTCCCGATGACATGGCGGGGGTTCCCCATGTTTCCGCTGGTACGACAGGGCTCCCCCACCTCCTGATGGCACGGTGGGGGTCCCC
Source organism: Palaemon carinicauda (assembly GCF_036898095.1). Lineage (NCBI taxonomy): Eukaryota > Metazoa > Arthropoda > Malacostraca > Decapoda > Palaemonidae > Palaemon > Palaemon carinicauda. The sequence continues at coordinate 52,776,356 of NC_090755.1, read as the reverse complement.
CGTTCCCAATGGCACGGCAGGGCTCCACCATTTGCGCTGGCCCAACGTGACTCCCACGTTCCAGCTGGTACAGCGGGGCTCCACCGCTCCCGATTGCCCGGTGGGGGTCACCCGTTCCCGCTGGAATGGCGGGAATCCCCATTCCTGCGGGCACAACGGGGCTCCTCCATTCCTGTTGGAAAGGGGTGACTCCCCAGTTCCCACTGGCCAGGTGGAGCACCCCGTTCCCGCTTGAATGGCGTGTGAAAGGGATGGTTTTGGCCTCTATGTGAGAATGGTTCTGAGTTAGGGGTTGTCGCTATGTTCTTGATATAGCCCAAGAGATAAATTATTATGCATTGTGAGGTAAAAAAAAAAGGTATCAGAAAACATCATGAAGGATAGTCCTGGCACCCCGTGTAAAATCAATCCATCCCACTTGAATATCCTTCATAAGTGTCGTCCTTAGACCGGATACTCTTTCTGGTGGTATCGAAAGTGTTCGCGTCTCTTCGTTTCTTTTGCAGTTAGGGATCAGAGGTTATTGGTAACCCTAACATGCAAAGTATGTAGAGGGCCTTCTTAGCCATCGTATGCAGCAACTATAAGAAGACAGATTGGAAGAGAATTCAGGGGAGAGGGACTAGAAATCCGGACTATATATGGAACTACTGAAAACGCTAATCCCTACTACTACTATGACAGTGTACAATCATCTTGCCAACAATGGAGATGATATGCTAAAGTTAAACACCAGGTAAGATTAAAGTTTTTATTGTGATATAATTATCATATAATTTGTGTGCAAAAATAAAAAAAATGAGAGAAGATGTTAATATTTGCTTATATTTACGGGGAAAATATAAATAAAAGATAGTTTGTAACATAATGCTGACATACAACACGAAAAAAGGCGTTATATGAGCAATTTATATATATATATATATATATATATATATATATATATATATATATATATATATATATATATATATATATATATATATATATATATATATATATATATATATATACATGTATGTATATATCTATACTATATATATGTATATATATATATATATATATATATATATATATATATATATATATATATATATATATATATATATATATATATATATATATATATATATATATACATTTCTTTTCGGTCACGCTCAGCTCTCCCAGACGATAGCGTAAGCACGTGAGAGTACTTATACCCTGGTGAAAAATGGTGCTTGTGTTCACATATTTAAATATTTATCAGTAATTTTTGACGGGTCGCAAACACTAGTTACAACAAATAAAGATAATGAGCTTTGCCAATAGAGGACCTAAGAAAATTATGAAAAAAATATAAAACAATATCTCTCTCTCTCTCTCTCTCTCTCTCTCTCTCTCTCTCTCTCTCTCTCTCTCTCTCTCTCTCTCTCTCTCTCTCTCTAAAAAATTCTTAAGCAAAATATAAAGGTTAATCTGACATTCTCAAAAGAGGATTAATCCCAAATGAGCAATAGAACATAAGGATGAATCTGGCATAAATATTTCAATCCCACACCAAGGGTTCCACAACCATCAACCAACGCACAAAATCACCTATTTTCCCCCTCCCGATGTTTCTGACTTTCATCAGGGCGATGAAAAAAAAATGAGAAAAAAATGAAGATAATCTTAAGAGAGACTCGTCGCTGGCACATAGGCTGCGTCCTTATATGTCGAGGTAGTGCGTCATTGGCAAGTGTAGGCCTGGATAAATAAGTGGTACTCCGTCTTAGGAGATCGCTTGATATCTTGCTTTGTTATAAAACGGATCTAGAGCCCATATTCTCTCTCTCTCTCTCTCTCTCTCTCTCTCTCTCTCTCTCTCTCTCTCTCTCTCTCTCTCTCTCTCTCTCTCGCTCTTATATTTATTCCTCTCTTAAAATTTGGTAAGATGATTTAAAGTAAATAGCTGTTTAAACAAAAAAGCTCCCTCATATATTCATTCATTCCAATCGGTAGACAATTAATAAAAACAATTCTACCAGCTAATTCCTCAACAATCCAACTGCCCTCTCTCTCTCTCTCTCTCTCTCTCTCTCTCTCTCTCTCTCTCTCTCTCTCTCTCTCTCTCCTTGTGGACATGGGCAGTGTATATAATGAGAATAACAGATAATGGATGGACATTTAAGAATAACAAAATGGGTCCCTAGAGATTGTAAAAGAATCAGAGAAGGAAAAGAAGACGATGGCATGACGAGCTTAGAAAATTTGCGGGTATAAACTGGCATACAAAGACCAAAAACAGATGTAAAAATGACGTCTGCGACCGTTGTTCTGCAGTGGACTAGTTACGGCTGATGAAACACACGCGCGCACGCACACACACCCACACCCACACACACACACAAACACGCACACACACATACATACATACATATATATATATATATATATATATATATATATATATATATATATATATATATATATATATATATATATATATATATATATATATATATATATATATATATATATAGCTACACGATTGTTTGAAATAAAATAACATCTACAAAAAGAAATATCCATCGCCTCAAAAAATCTAGAAATTGATAATTCCATCGGAAAAATCATGTGAATATTGCCTCATTACTGATCAATATCGAAAAGGAATTCTTCAGAATAGGTACTCGAGAAATTTGGATTTCTGCGACGCATTTTATGTTTGTGTGTGTGTGTTTCGAAAGGCTTTGATTTCATTTCGTACGTGAAGTGGATTGTTCTAAATCCCCAAAACTGAAAAGAATTCATTCGAAACCTTCTGTTATTTTAATGCGGTTTGCTATAAACCTCAATTGTTCTTCGACCGAGTTTGGTCGCCAAGTGCGCTACAGGCGTTACTTAATAATATAAATAATAATTATAGTAACAATTGTCTTTTCATCTTCCTATCCAGTCTCAACTCTTCCTTCAAATTACAAAACCGAGAGTTGAACGTCTTCAGAACTCTCCAACTCAAATTCATAAATCAAGTGACGTAGAGTTTATTATTATTATTATTATTATTATTATTATTATTATTATTATTATTATTATTATTATTATTATGATTATTATTATTATTATTATTATCATTATGGTGATGATAATGTTGAGTTACTAGGGCTTTTTGAAACGAGAGAAGAAGAGAATTTTTCGCAGTTCCTAAACGGCTTCGGAAGAAAATTTTCTCGGGACTCCAAATGACTTCAGAAAAAAATAGCCATATACTTAGCATGGCGTTCTGAATGACAACAAAACAAAATCTCCGAACGGCTTCGGAAGAAAATATTCTTGGATCTCCAAATTGCTTCAGAAGAAATAGCCATAGACTTAGCGTGGAGTTCTGAATGACTCCAGAACAAAATCTTTCCGGGGTCCCCGAACGACACCTCGAGAAAATTTTCGTGAATCACCAAAAGTCTTCAAAAGACATTACCGTAGATTTAGCGTGGAGTTCTGAATGACTCCAGATTAGAATCTTCCCGGAGCAGTTCTGAACGGGTCGGCCTCGAACTCCTAATGACTTCTGAAGACCTCATCTCCATTTTCTTCAAATGAAGCTTGCAACACCTCTCATGATCTGTATATAGTTATACAAGTTTATGCACTGAACATTCTTATGCTGTTATTTGACATTTTTTCTAACACCATTGGGAGAAGGATTTCGATTCACACACTATTGCAACTAGGCCTACAAGACCAACTGGAGGTTCTTCGGACACCTTCGTCTACATGTGGTTTTTGGTAGGTATCGCCGAAGTTAATGACCCTTGAAGATCATAAAGTAGACGCCTTGAAGGATCCTTTACTTGGGCTTTTGCGACGATGTCCTATAATTGGACACTTAAGAAAAAAAACGAAACTTTGTATTGATGCAAAGACGGATAGTGAGAAATGAGGATGGAGGCAGAATGGCTCAACTGAGTGTCATCGATAAATATACTGCATCGTTCGTCGTTAACTTTGTCATGATGGCGTCTATACAGAGAAATCGATGGCATTCTTGTCCATAACCATCGCCCAAATCAGTCAAGAGATAAATGCCATCGATTTCTCTGAGGAATCCGACTAACTGGAGGCACACATCAATGAAATCTCTCTCCAAATCTCAAAGGAACTGCACGAACTAAAGAAAAAACTAGAAAAATAGAACAGATAGAAAAGAACAGCGATCAAGAGCCTTTAAACGAAAAGGTCAAATGGCATCTAATGATGTATGTAAGGCAGCTTAAAATATTGGTAAAAGAGATTTTAACGTTGAAGGTAAGGCGTTTGAAATAGAGATAAAAAACACCTAATGCCAGAAGTATGGAATATATAAATAAGAGGTAAAAAAAAAAAAACCCTGAATGATAGAAGTATGCTACCTCGAAATAAGAGATCAAAGAACCCATAATGCAAGAAGTAAAGCACCTCAAAAAAAGAGGTCAAAGACCTTCTAATGCTAGAAATATGGCACCTCGAAATAAGAGGCCGAAGAACCTCTAATGGTAAAAGTATGACAACTCGAGATAAGACGTCAAAAAACCTCTAATGCTAAATGTATGACACCTCGAGTTAAGAGGTCAAGGAAGCTCTAATGCTAAAAGTATGGCACTTCAAAATAAGAGGTCACAGAACCTATAATGATAGAAGTAAGACACCTCCAAATAAGAAGTCAAAGAACCCCTCATGCTAGAAGTATGACCCCTCAAAATAAGAGGTCATCGATCGTCAAATGCTAGAAATATGACACCTCGAAATAAGAGGTCAAAGAAGCTCTAATGCTAGAAGTATGGCACCTCGATATTAGATGTAAAAAAAAAACCTAATGTTATAAGTATGGCACATAGAAATAGAGGTAAATTACAAATCTAATGCTAGAAGTATGGCACATAGAAATAGAGGTAAAAACCCCCATAATGCTGGATGTATGCCACATAGAAATAGGGTCAAATAGCCCCTAATGCTAGAAGTATGGTAGCCGGAAATAGATGTCCAAGAACACCTAAAGCAAGAAGTATGGCACATAGAAATATAGGTAAAAAAATCCCTAATGCTAGAAGTATGACACAAATAAAAAGGGGTCAAAGAACCCCTAATGCTAGAAGTATGGCACCTCGAAATAAAAGTAAAAAAAAAAAACTCCTAATGCTAGAAGTATGGCACAGAGTAATAGAGGTCAAAGAACCTATAATGCTAGGAGTATGGCAACTCGAAATAAGAGGTCAATGAACCTCTAATGCTAGAGGTATGGCACCTCCAAATAAGAGGTCAAAAATCCCTAATGATATAAGTATGGCACATAGAAATAGAGGTCAAAGAACCCCTAATGCTAGAAGCATTCTTCTTCTTCTTTGCCTGCATCTTTTTCCACTTTTACGTGGGGTCGATGTGTCTGGCAGCGTTCTCTATCTATCTCCATCCCACACTTCATCACCAGTTAATCCCTTTCATTCGATGGTTATCCTTGATACTGTCCATCCACCTTCACTTTGGTCTCCCTTTCCTTCTCGTTCCCTGTACCTCCATTTCCATCACTCTCCTCCTAATATACTGTTCATCTCTTCTCATGACATGATCATACCACCTCAGTCAACTTTCGTGGATCTTATCTGATAGTTCTCTAACTCCTGTGGTAACCCTAATTACCTCATTCCACATCTTATCTCTTCTTGTCACCCCATACACCCATCTCAACATTCTCATCTCTGCCACATCCATCTTCTCTTCTGTCTTCTTTGTTGCGCACGTCTCCGCTCCATACATCATTGCCGGTCTCACAACTGTCCTGTGTACTGTACCTTTCAACTTAACCCCTATTTTCCTGTCGCATAGTACCCCACACACTTTTTCAATTCTTCCATCCTGCTTGTATTCCATGGTTTATTTCTGCCCAAAGATCACCATCCTCTGCAACTGTTGATCCTAAATACTTGAAATTTTCAACACTTCTCAATCTCTCTCATTGTAAACTAACCTCTAATGCTAGAAGTATGGCACCTCGAAATAAGAGATCAAAGAACTCCTAATGCTAGCAGTATGTAACCTATAAATAAAAGGTCAAAGAACCTATAATGCTATGAGTATGGCACCTCAAAATAAGAGGTCAAAGAAGTTCTAATACTAGAAGTAAGGCACCTCGAAATAAGAGATAAAAAAAACCTCTAATGCTAGAAGTAAGGCACCTCCGAATAAGAGGTCAAAGAACCTCTAATGGTACAAGTATGGCACCTCGAAATAAAAGGTCAAAGAATCTCTGATGCCAGAAGTATGGTACCTCAAAATAAAAGGTCAAAGAACCTGTAATGCTATAAGCACGGCACCTCAAAATAAGAGCTCAAAGAACCTCTAATGCAGGAAGTAATGCACCTTGAAATAAGAGGTCAAAGAACCTCTAATCCCAGAAGAAAGGCACCTTGAAATAAGAGGTCAAAAAACCTCTAATGCTAGAGGTATGTCACCTCGAAATAAGAGAGCAAATAACCCTTAATACTAGAAGTATGGCACCTCAAAATAAGAAGTCAAAGAACCTCTAATGCTAGAAGTATGGCACCTCAAAGTAAGAGGTCAAGAGATCAAAGAACCTCTTATACTAGAAGTATGACACCTCGAAATAAAATGTCAAAGAACCTTTCATGCTAGAAGTAAGACACTTCGAAATAAGAGGTCAAAGTACCTCTAATGCTAGAAGTATGGTACTTCGAAATAAGAGGTTAAAGAAGCTCTAATGCTAAAAGTAAGGCTCCTTGAAATAAGAGGCCAAAGAACCTCTAGTGCTAGAAGTATGGCACCTTGAAATAAGAGATCAAAGAATCTCTAATGCTTGAAGTAAGGTACCTCGAATTAAGAGGTCAAAGAACGTCTAATGCTAGAAGTATGGCACCTTGAAATAAAAGGTCAAAGAATCTCTAATGCCTCTCTCTCTCTCATTAGAATAATCGCAACACCTATCTACGGTGAGACATTTGATAATATACTCTTTCTCCTTCCAGATTCCGCAGGCAGGCGTTTTGTCTATAGGCTCTATATATAAATTTCTTCATTGAACCAGAGATAAGAAAGACGTCACCTCTGGCGTCAGTCCTCAACTGGTGGACACCAATTCGATTTTATCCTTTTCTTATTCGGGCTCTAATTCTCTGTGTCCTAATATTCCACTCGCCTTTTGTCCTATACATCATAACTGAGATCATTCTATTTAAACAATTCCAATGCTCTATTCCTCTCTCTCTCTCTCCTACAATATTTCTTTTTTTCTAAATTCCAACTACTGTAAAGAACTGATCGCTTCTTGCTTCGTTTCCCCAATCATGATCTTGAGGATTAATCTTTCTCTTAATGTTTTACATATCTTTAAATTCATTAAGTTCTTCTTTTCTTCTTATCCTGGGTGGAATATTTTCTTTTTCGTCCATTGTATGATATTTTTTCCAGAGAAGTCCTCTCATTGTTGCGTCAGCTCATTTTTAGTAATATGCATAATATCCATACACGCCTGGAATTGCAATGAATTACGCATGTCTTATAAAATTACTGGAATTAACGCAGTATTCTATTATACACGGAAATTTATAATTGTTCAACTAAAAGAAATATTATGGTTAAAGTTAAATGAAATTACTTACACTTCCTTGCATGTTATAATGGAATGCAAGAAATAAATGTCATTTTCTTAACTGTTATGATTCTTGAGTATATTTTACCGAAAGAATCCCACGCGAACGTAATATTTTGCAGAAAATATCCTTCCTACTTCTCAAAGATTATATATATATATATATATATATATATATATATATATATATATATATATATATATATATATATATATATATATATATATATATATATATATATATATATATATATATGTATATATATATATATATATATATATATATATATATATATATATATATATATATATATATATATAGATATGTGTGTGTGTCTTTGTGTATGTGTGTCTAGTTGTTCTAGATATGCATATGGATTCTCTTCGCAAATGAAATTTAAGAAACTCCTTCTACAAACTGCAGATTTATGCAACATGCAACTGTCAAGCTGAATAAAACTCCTGTTTTATAAAAGCGCGAGATTTCCACATTTTTGGTGGCAGCTGCGTCTGAATTTAAAATGCCGAAGAAACATTTGCATCCCGAGAGTGGTTTTAGCAACTTTTGTTCATTTTATGATTTGTAAAACAAAACAATGTTTCTAAATCATGATATTTTGAATTATTAAAACTATGAAAAATTGAATCAGGTCTTATGATTGTGAATTACATAAATTGCATAAGTGACCTACAGATATCAGATGTGGTTTTATGTCCAGTCGCAACGGTATCGTGATCTGAGGAAAGGAATTATAGTTAAAAATTGCTCTATAGGTCAGAGAATGAGTAAATTATAATCCAGAGAAAAACATTAATGGGTTAATGGCGGTCGCTAACGACTCCATGATTGTTCAATATGAGATTGACAAAAGCAATTGCTACAATGTCCTAGATATAGGTTTTTCAATAGCCGGATCACAGGTTTTGTTTCAAAACTTCGAAACAAAATTATAGGTTAATTATTATTCATTTAATATACTTAAGTTTATTTTTAATTATATGGCCTCTGAATAATTCTAGGTATTTTAGCCATGTTTTAGTGCAGAAAAGAGATGTCATCACCTTTGCAATTGAAAACGATAATTTTAGAAATTGCATTCATTCTTCAACTCTATTGGTTGCTGAAGTGTTGCAACGAACGTTTGATATTACTTTAATCTTTCCAACTGAATCCTTACTGAGTCTGCTTAGCTCTATCACAAACCTCGACATCAAAACAATTATGGATAGTCTCCCCTGCCTCTTGCAAACTGGGCAAAACTTGGATTCTTTCAGAAAAGTTAATAGATGACGTTAAAGGGTTTTAATAATTACAATGCGTATATTTTTCATTGAGAAGAGTGAGAGTTGATTTGAAATTATAGTGATCATTAAGTGTTGTAAGGCATTTCCTTTTCTTAATTTAATCTTTATTTTAGTTTTAAATGACTTTGCATTTTATTTATTCGTATTTTCTCACGAAATACTTGACCTTGAAAATTAAACATTAAATAATAATTACGAAATAATTGCAATTTGTCTCGGAAGTATTTTCGAGTAAATATTTAAAGTAAATATGCCTTTTAAGAATGGTTGGAAGGTTAAGGGTAAATCCTAAGAGAGTCAAGCAACTGACCAACTTCCTTCGCGACTTAATTACTTTACTTTACTTTACTTTGATGGCTGCTTTTTCGGTCGCATACAGCAGGGGAACCCCACTCTCTACAGGACCTCCACTGTCATTTTACCTTGTTTGTTCACAGTATTTATCTTTTCAAGTCACATATTGTTAATTCATTGTTAAATCGTCACTGTCAAAAGACTCATGAAATAAGAAAGTCTTCAGTTTCCTCTTGAAAGCCTTAATATCTTCAATCATTCGAATGTTTCGTAGGAGATTATTACATAGTCTCGGGGCCACATATTTAAAGCCTCAGGAGCCCAAAGTGGACATAAATTTAGGTTCCAATAGTTTGAGGTCCATCTGTAACTATTCTCGTGTCGACACGATTTGGTAGCTGCGCAATATGTAGCACTTCTCTCAAGTATTTTGGACGACCGGTTCTGATAACTTGGTGGGTTATTGTACATATTTCAAATTCAATTCTTGCTTTAATCGGCAGCCAGTGTAAATCAATTAGTATAGGGGTGATCCATTCTCTAGGTGGGACACCTTTTATCAGTCTTGCTCCTTTGTTTATTATGTTTTGTAATTTCTTAAGATGGACTTTTGGTAAATTGTAGTAGATAGAGTTGCAGTAGTTAATCCTGGTAATAACACAGTTTATCACAAGTTTCTTAACAGAATTTTCGTCCAGGCACTTTTTTACAAACGCAATATTTCTAAGATGATAACCAGCACTTTTTATTAGATTATTTAATTGGGCATTGAGAGACATATTACAGTAAAAAAATACACCTAGATCTCGAACTTTACTAGATATCGGCACCGAGTTATTATTTATGTTCATGTGAATATCACCAAAGTTTCTCACGCTGCTTCTCTTGCCCACCAACATGAATTCAGATTTGTTCTCATTTAATTCTAGTTGTTTAAATGTCATCCATTCTCTAACGCTATCAAGGATTCGGTTTAGAGTTTCAGTAGTGTCATGTATATCATTTATGGAGAAGTAAAATTGTGTTTCATCTGCAAATAGTTTAAACTTCACGCCATGCCTTTGTAGCATTTCCGATAGACCAATAGTATAGATGCAGAATAAGATTGGGCCAAGTACATTCCCCTGGGATACCCCTCAGTTTAAGGGTTACATGATGAATAAGAGTTTCCAATTTGTACACAGTAATTTCTACCAACCAAGTAGTCTTTTAGGTATTCGAAGGCTTGATCTTCAACGCCGATGGACCGTAGATCATTTAGTAGCAGTTCATGCACAACTGTATCAAAAGCAGCACTGAGATCGAGCGATATTAAAGTACCACATTTATTTTCATCCATCATTTCTAGCATATCATTTACAACAGAGCAGATGGCTGTCTCCGTAGAGTATAGTTTTCTGTAAGCAGATTGGTTGTCAGGCAAAGCTTCTATTACTTCCAATTGGCTGACTAGTTGTTCAAGAATTACATATTCAAGCACTTTTGAGACAAAGGATAGATGTGAAATAGGTATATATGAATTTAATTCCTG
>NC_090755.1:52737060-52759560 GCF_036898095.1 Palaemon carinicauda | reverse complement strand
AAGTAATAAATTTTCATCAACCGTGGAAACAGATGAAGATTTAACGAATCATTAGAACGTCAATGGAATTCTCAATGAGTATAGAGTAATTCTCCCGATTATTTCGTTTTATGCTAGAAAATCGAATCATTCATGCGAACACACACATACACAAACAGATCATACAATACCTCAGAAAAGTGGATCCAAGGAGAGATTGTCAGAGATATAGAAAATTTACAATAGGATATACAAGTGGTTGCAAATATTGTAATAATTGCAACCATTAATAGGAATCAAGTAGATCATTCAAATGTTGAAGATAAAAAAATTCCAGAATTAGACCAAATTAATCAATTGTTCATAAAGGTGTTCAACCACCAAATGTAATTTAAGATTCCGTTCTTACACCAGATGAGAATGAGGTTGGGATACTTCCCAACAGGATAAATGAAGGGAAGCCTATAGAGTAATTAAATCTGTAAAGTTTTTCTACGGTGCCTAGTTAAGGGCGGGGGGAGGAAGATTATTATGTATTTGTGTGTAGTGATGTAATACGATAGTGCCACATGTATCGAGGTCATATCATTACATCGTTTGAACATTTGACTTTAATTATATAATTGTCAATAAGTGATGTGGTATATGTACTAACAAGCTACAGACCTATTTCCCTCTTCTGTACCCTATTCAAACTCTATGAGTGCCTGGTTCTGGGTCGAGTACAACCTACAGTAGATGAACAACCGATGCCCGATCAGGCAGGCTTCACGCCTGAACATTCTTGCTTGGACAGTTATTGGTTCTCACCCAGTATATGAAGGACGGATTTGAAAACAAACTTATCACCGGTACTGTATTTGTAGACTTTAAAGGTGTTTACAACACTGTTAACCACCGAGCCTTACATACACCTCTTCATCTATAGCGATGGCTTTTGGATTGCTACGCAAGCCAAGAGGTTGTAACAATAGAAGAACACCTCAATAAGGCTCTTGAAGACCCTAACAGAGTGCTGTAAGAAGTAGCTTCTTCATGCCAACCCTAGAAAACCCCAAGTATGTGCTTTCCATCTAAACAACCGCTTGGCAATCAAAACCCTGAACATCAACTGAGAAAGGGAATATATTGAATCTAATAACTGTCGGTCTATCTTGGTGTAACTCTAGATAGGACATTCTCCTTCAATCAACTTGTGGAGAAGCTAAAAAAAAAATCTGTTGAGCTGTAAGTGTTTATTAACTAATCTGGAATCTCACAAAAGGGAACTGATCCTGTTACCTTGAAGCAGTCAGCTTTGGCAACGTGCTATTCAACAGCCGAATACAGTTCTCTTATGTGGTCCAGATATTGTTATGCTCAGAAGATTATTTTTTTTATTTAACAGAGCCTGTCGCATCATGACAGGCAACTTGAAGCCAACACCTCTTCCACTCATCTACAAGCTTACAGAATTTTTTCCGCCATTCACAAGATCTGAAATAATCAGTAAGGCAGAGAGAGAGAGAGAGAGAGAGAGAGAAAGAGAGAGAGAGAGAGAGAGAGAGGGGGGGGGGGGGCAATTGTCTGACAACAGATACCCTCTCTACTACCACCAAGAGGTCCCCTAGACTGAAGTAAAGTTTAAGTTTCGTGACTGTCGACTGTCTTGGCAATGATTCTCTATCAACCTACAGATTGACGATGGACTGAGACCGATCAACATCACAGTGAGAGTATCCCTAAGCCAAGTGAAAATCTCCCAAATGGCACTTCATTCAGCTGAAATCATGCTAGAGTAAAGGTACGTGGCGACTATCTGATAGTGCTCAGTGTACCTGTGGAGAGACCATCTAGTCTATGAATCACATACTATAGAGTTGCCTGATTGGTCCTAGCAGTTTTGATGACGATCTCGTAGAAGCTAACCAAAGTGCTCTTGACTGGCTATTGCGGTGTCATGATAATGTTGATGATCTGCCAGATAGGGATTCAACATTTAGTTATTTCTCTGAACAAATTACAGTCTCGTTCTGCCCAATTTTATAAATGTTATGATTTTGGGCACATTAATATCAAATGTACTAAATGCCAAAGACGTTTCAAGTGCTCTAAGTTCCATGACTTCTCTGCCAATTGTTTAGAAGATAAAATTTATTAACATAGTGAAGAAGCTCTCTCACCAAATTCACTTAGACAAGCAATCACCGAAACAACAAATAACGAAAGCATGACCTTTGGTGCAGTCTTAAAAAAAATCTTAAGTAAATAAAAATACTCTAAGGTCGACTTACTCACGTGGTTTGTCCAATCCATGTGGTTCGACTTCTAGCTCTAAACTGTCCATATTTCTACAGGTCCTGATTTACGGAATAATGAACTATCCACCTCCAGGGCATCAAGTCACTAACTAAACTATTGCAATACAGTACTTCTGCTGTTAATTCAAATTATTGAATGGAACACATGTATACCAAGTGAGTAAGTGAAAATGACTGGAACTCAAAAGTCAAACGGTGTATATAAACGAGATGCTCAGATTCTTGTGCAAAACAGGTTTGACACACCAGTTATTTGTGATACCTCCAGGAGTATGGAAGGTCCTTGTGAAGTACAGATGGCTGATCATTCACCTCTAAAATTTAAATATGAAAAAAAAAAATGGGTACTAGAAAATGGAACCGCTCCAAAATGAAAAACAACAACAAATAATGAAGAATGTGTGAGTGAGCCTGAAGAGATTTCTAAAGTAACTATAAAGGTAGATTCGGTGACTTCTAAATCTAAACCCGACATTAGAACTAACTAAGCTACCAAACATGTAGTTAAAGTTGATGTCCTTATAAGAGCCCTTTTGATGATGAACAAGCTGAAGGAAACTTAGTCGATTATATACCATTCGAAGAAATAAGTCCTTACTTCACAGATCTACATAGAATTAATAATATGATTGACCACTTTATCAAGATAAAAAAAAAAGATAAAAAACTAGTATGGTAAATTAGAAACCCACAGTGGTGATTGTATGTGTGATTGTGTGTTGACCATTTAATAAAAAAGCATTTAGTAGGCACTCTTTATCTTGAAAATTTAATAGAAAAACTCAATTCAAATGAAAAATATAATCAGGAAGTAAATCATAAACAACGAAAGTATCTGAAACTATATCTAAACAACTAAAATATAATACAAACATCAATGTTATCGCAGTTGAACATAAACCCAACTCCAACAAAAAAAAAGCAGAAATGACGCTCGGCCTAGAGGAAATCCGTCTCCATTACCCTAATCTTCAACAGATACTTAATTTAATGAAATATTTATGGTCGTAAAACCCTTTACATCTAGATGAAATTCTAAGACTATTAGGATACTTTTCCTTCTATAGGAAATTACACTCTAGCATCGGGCTCAGTTCATTTGGAACTGCAATTTACAGTATATTCATAATGTAACTTATGATGCTTAGATATTTATGACATCAGAATTTCAATGATCGGGAGTCTAAAGTACATCGGGATGATAACTCCTTTAATACTTGTGATATATACAACCAACCCTTTTTGTAACTATCATTTGCAAAATTTAGCCAAAGATTTCCCAGACGCAAAAAGATTTCCTGGGACGCTACTTTTGTTAGTGTTGATACAAATGGATCCAAGGTTGAACAAATATGGAAAGATCATAGCCTCTGTTTATTAAACTACGAAGATTCTAGTAATTAGTATAAAAAGACTTATGGAATATATTCCTCAATAGACTTAACTTTTTGTTCCAATAACATTGTTCATACATTTGAATGGAACGTCCTTGACGAATCATATCCCAGTCATCCTCTCCCTACATTAATCATATTATGCTGTACACCAAGTCCTCCCATTCCACGTTATAATAAAAATAAAGCTGACTGGGATAAGATCAAGTTTTATACAGGACAAGCCCCTTCCTTTAATCATTCACGAGATCATGATAAAACAAATGATTTCTTTGTAAAGTTCATCTCCAAGGCAAGTGACAAATCTATGCCTCTGACCAATGAAACATTGTCTCTTGGTTGCCAGATACACAGCCTGATTGATAAAAGAAAAACAGGTAAATGTAAGAAACCTTGAAACTTTTAATAAAAAGATATAAAAATCTAAGTACTAGTCCTCTCATGGAAATGCAATTAACAAACTGGTTGATATTGAAAAAAATAATTAGTAAATTTAGAAACGAAGAAAAAAGTTTCTAGTACATCAAAAAACAAAAAAAATAACTACATTTGGAAATACTGATGGTTTCTATAGTAGACCTGCAAGACATGCATTAATGCATAATGGGCCACCAGTTCCTGATACACAGACAACCTCAAATATCATTGGGCGAAATATTGCGATACCATCATAATTGTTTTTATTGACATCTTCCTATTTTCATTAGAAATTTTATTGGCGGAAAAAATTCCAAACTCGTGTAGAGAATGTTTATTCCGAATCTTACAACCTTGACTATGGTGTGCCCTAGGGTAGTGTTTTAAGTGGGAGTGCAAAGCATCCTTTACGTGGAAGACTTTGCAACAATCTAATCATCAAACAATTTTCGTCACCTGCAAATAATCAAATAACACCATACGAAAAATAAAAGTTCACGCAATAATGCTTTATATGAATAGCTGGGTAAGATAAAAACAACACTAAGAAATAAAGCTCGTATTGGGTACCACTCAAATACAATTCCAAGATAAAGTAAAATATTTGGGACTAATAATCGATACTCACATATGAATGCTTACTCATACGAAAAATATTAAAGAATTTCTTCTTGGCGTAACAAAAATCACTGTGTAGTGTATGGCGCAAACTCTAGTCGCTTCTTAATGATAGAATTTCACGTGGATGCATTTTTTTCTTCCGAGAGCGTCTGTCTCGTCTTTTTCCTGACCAGCAAATATAAGAGAGGAGCCTATTCCTTCGACGCTTTTCTTTTGACTGACAAGAAGGAGGAGCTAATCGAGGGATGCTACCAGTCGATGACAGTCACTAGGGCTTCAAGTTACCCGATCCTTTCAGACTGATGCAACCGGTTGTCTTGTGTGAAAGGGCCCTAAGATCAGAAAGCTTCACAGGCCATTATTATCGTTTAAAACTAACTTATTTATTCCAATCTCGATTCATTTATACTAAAGGGTTTTCTATTTTTAAAAAGTAAGATATAAAAACCGCGAATTTCTTTTGAAATTTTATCAGTCTAGCCTTAATAAATCAAATACCCAATCGAAACATTTATTAATCAAAAATGATATTTACAGGATCAGAGTACTCCGTATTTTGGAAAAAATTGTCTCATTTACATTGTACGAGCATTTCTAGCCATTCAACTTATACATTTCCTCTTATTTTTCGTAGCCGTGGATCCTTGCCGGCCTTGGACCTGGATGGGAATTAAATAAAGAGATCCTCCTTCAAAACTGAAATTTGTACTCAGGATTTCTGGCCATGAGTGGTGTTCCTGCTAGGTATCTTACTTTTAATACGATGATTTGTAAATAACTCTTCTTCTTTGTCGAAAAAAGTATGAGAAATATAACAATGAAGGGAAAATATTCAAAGGAATATCCATTTATGGGATGAGAAGTTGGCAAGATTGATTGCAAATCCCTTCGACAGCCTTTGCTTATTTTCCCCAAGAATTTTTTCACTCTGGTTTATTCCCTTCTAGGAAGGCCAATGCCAGTATAAGGTAAGCTAAATCTGTTACAATACTAGCATCTCTCTCTCTCTCTCTC
This sequence comes from Palaemon carinicauda, assembly GCF_036898095.1. Lineage (NCBI taxonomy): Eukaryota > Metazoa > Arthropoda > Malacostraca > Decapoda > Palaemonidae > Palaemon > Palaemon carinicauda. The sequence goes on along the minus strand of NC_090755.1, from coordinate 52,753,835 downwards.
TCTCTCTCTCTCTCTCTCTCTCTCTCTCTCTCTCTCTCTCTCTCTCTCTCTCTCAATTTTCCTTATTCTCGCTTGTTTCCCCACTTCTTCATCGGTCTCTTAAAGATCCCTGTTTACGAGCAACCCTGTTTTGCATACATTGCTCTTGGAAGCATTTACCAAAATTGCTTAACACTTATCAGTAACACGCTTGGTTTACTGTGTATAGCACTTGTCCAACGCCCGGCCAGACAGAGACTGGAAGATGGTTTTACTCTCTGAACTTTTATGTTGTGGCCTTTTCATAAAATGGGTATTGGAAAGGGACACAAACTTATGAGGATTTTGTCTTTTCCTTGTAAACATACAGCCACAGATGTCGCTTACCGATCTACAGTAACCTGCATGCAAATAACAGGTCAAGTGGGGGTGTGCTTTTAGGTTGAAAATATGAGTTTTGTGACGAATCTAAAATAGCTGTTTTATACTTACTCTTATTCTGGACTCAGGCTTCAGTTTTAGAAAAAAAAAAAATATTTCACTTTGGTATCTTGTAGCTGTAATAAAATGAATGTGTAAAGAGAGAGAGAGAGAGAGAGAGAGAGAGAGAGAGAGAGAGAGAGAGAGAGAGAGAGAGAGAGAGAGAGAGAGAGAGAGAATGTGTGTTCCAGAAACTTTAACATATATTTTTATTCATGACATTATTTTATCTAGAATGTTTCTATTTTAGTACTTGAAAAGGGAAAAATTTTCAAAACGAATATAATCAGCGATGTGTTACCTACATGCTGAAATATAGTTTGCCAAATGTGTCATATGCACGAAATTGTGAACACAGAAGATATTTGAGGTGTTGCAAAGATACAAATAGCAATCATTGAGTTTTGAGACTAATGATGATATCTTGACTCATGTCAGGTAGATATGCAAACTCTAAATTAGTTACGATAACCTGAAGACGCTTTATAGTTATGGCAGTTTTTTTTATTTAAGTTTGACTGAGTTCTGTTAAGCTTGTCGCACACTGAGCCGGAACGGAACCGCCGCCTAAGCCACCGAAGCCTCAGAGCAGAACAGAAACGACGTCCAGCGCGCACACTGAGCCAGAACTTCCAGAAGCCACAGAATGGAACCAACTTTTATACAGTATAAACGAAGGAAGTTTTCCTTAATCATAACCGAGTTTTTATTTAATTGACGTTACAATGATTAGATATTCTGTATATCAATCTTTTATCGAATCCATAAGCCAGATGTTTATGTTTTCAAAAAAAAAAAAAAAAAAAAAAAAAAAAATAAAATAATAATAATAATAATAATAATAATCACTCCAAAATTCTTTGTATTAAATCATAAGTTCACATCATTGTTATTAAAGTATATTTGTCAAATTTCTGACGTCAGCAAAAAAAAAAAAATAATAATAATAATAATAATAAACAATAATAATAAATAATATTCACTCCTAAAATCTTTGTATTAAATCATATGTTTACATCATTGTTATTGAAATACATTCGTCAAATTCCTGACATCAGAAAAATATTGGTTGCTATCACACTAACCTCCAAATTCCTCGGCAACCCTCTCCAAAACAACCGCTGCAGTCGTTCTGCGCATGAGTAGCCTGTCAGACGCCACCGAGGCTTCAGAAAAAATATCTTTCAAAGAATACTGTGTCGGTTCCGTTATGTTCTGGCGCGTCAGTTCCGTTCTGTTCTTGCCCAATGTGCGCAGCCAGGTAAGAATGCCTGCTTTCGATTTCTATCGGACGCTTCGGTTCTGATCGGGCGGTTCTGTTCGGGCTCAGTGTGCGACAAGCTTTACGGGTTCCTATAATTGGGTGAATAGAAGTGAAGTAATATTTTACCCTTGATTTCAGTATCAAGTCTCTTCGATACGAACCGAATTGTTATTGAGGATTTGATACATCAAATACAATTTGCATTTCAGTAAATCTCATCCTAAATATGACAATTGCAAATAAGAGTTTGCTACAGAGCACCTATTGAGCAAGGGGAAAGAATATATATCAAATAGACACCCAAAATGGTCACAGAGCTTTCATGAGGGAAAAAAGATTCTACCTCATTAATCATTTCTTCATCCAATGATATTTTATCTTCTATTGCATATTCCGTTCTCATCATCTCTTTCTTTCTTCTATTTATCTGCAGCACAACCTAACGTAATATTTCATGCATTCTAGTAAGCAACCAATGCAAATCCTGGGGTGTTCTGGTAATAAAGAGAGCATCATCAGCATACACTGGGTCAGCTAATTTCCTGTTACCAATCCAGTCCAATCCTTCTCAACATCTCCAACTGTTATACGCATTGCAAAATCCATGATGTGGATAAACAATATAGGCGACAACACATTCTCTTGCAGTACTCTGCTATTCACTGGTAATTTATTTGATAGGACTCCACTAACATATGTACGTAAAACCGCATATACAACAGGGAGGAATAATTTGCCTTCAGGAGAAATAAGGGAAAATAACTGAAATGTTTAATGTTCAACCTAGCACTAAACTGTTCGTACGAATCAAAGAATAGCACATGTGATATCGCTAGGTTGTACCAGTAATGGATGTCCTCAATTATAATATACTTACGTGAGTATCTTCTGGCTATCGTTTGACCATTTTAGGTTCTTGAATTATGGCGTGAGGTATATGGCCAGGTGCTGGGACCCGGGATGTCATTCAGCACTGAAATTACGCTATTGAATTGCTGTGAAGTTGGAGAGCAAGATGGAAGCAAAGAAGAAGAAAAAGAGGTAATTTGAGGTTCGAAAAAAGCAAGATCTGTAGACATAGATGAGCGACGTAGATGGTTGATAACCTGGTGAAATTGAAATATAGTTTACTCGTATATTCTACAATAAACTTTAAGGAGTAGTTTTTCTTACAGGTGACGAAAATGATACGCAGTATTAGGTATAAATGATATGCTTATAGTCTTAAAATTGGTTCAAAAGCAGAATAACAGAAGAAAAATAGTAAACACAAAAGAGTTGATTAAGAGGCTGTCATTTTCAGACTAAACTTAAGGAAGGAGCAACGCCAGATTACCTTCACACACAATCATAATTAGCCAATTCAATGGGAAAAATCAATTAAGAGTCTTCAGCTCACAGATTTGTTATTCTCAAACACAAATAAAATACATCTAATTTGAAATTACGCCTTTTTGAATTTCTTTTGTGATACGATCGTGGTTTACATTAGAGTAAATAGAAAAGAATTACTTAGACATTACAAGTTATGTAACAAGAAAGGCTACTCTCTCTCTCTCTCTCTCTCTCTCTCTCTCTCTCTCTCTCTCTCTCTCTCTCTCTCTCTCTCTCTCTCTCTCTCTCTCTCTCTCCAATTAATTGAATAGCTGTTGATTAGCAGTTAAGCGCTGGAACGAACACGATGTACCAAATAAAATTTTAATGACCATCGTATAAAAACATCTCAGAGAAGAAGACTGTCTCAAGGGTCACTCGCCTGATGCCTCTTCTTTACTTTGTGGGTGTTGTTAATATTCATGTTGTGTTGATTAAAGAAGTTACCACGCTAACAAATTTGTGAAGATATTGAGGCCTTCAATTATTATTCACACCACCGGAAAGACAAATACCACCTTTGTGATTTCCAAGGCTTCAATGTGATTGTGTTTGCAGGCACGCGTATGTGCGAGGGTTCATGTTCGTGCGCATACAAGTGAATTGATGTTTAAACAAATAAGCTTACTGTTGCCTCATTGGATTTTTTTACGCCCGATTTTAATATTGATTGAACGACAATGAGGAGACAATGAATAATCACTGAGATTTCTTCCCAATCGTATTACCTTCTCGTTTCAGCTGTGTTTGTTCAGGAAAATCGGCTCATTTAGTATTCAAGCATTCCTCAGGAACTGCTAGAGAGTTATTGGGTCCTTTAAAGGCTGGCCAGACAGTGCTACATTGGATCCTTCTCTCTGGTTACGGTTCCTTTTCCCTTTGCCTACGTATACACCGAATAGTCTGGCCTATTCTTTACATATTCTCCTCTGTCCTCATACACCTGACAACACTGAGATTACAATGTAATTCTTCTGTGGCATCTTTCTTCTTGATAAGGGTAGAAGAGACTCTTTAGCTATGGTATGCAGCTCTTCCAGAAGAAGGACACTCCAAAATCAAACCATTGTTCTCTAGTCTTGAGTAGTGTTATAGCCTCTGTATCATGGTCTTCCACTTTCTTGCGTTAGAGTTCTCTTACTTGAGGGTAAACTCGGGTGCACTATTCTATCTCATTTCTCTTCCACTTGTCTTGTTAATGCTTTTATAGTTTATATAGAATATATTTATTTTAATGTTGTTATTTTTCTTAAGATATCTTATTTTCCCTGTTTCCTTTCCTCACTGGGCTATTTTCCCTGTTGGAGCCCCTGGACTTATAGCATCCTGCTATTCCCACTAAGGTTGTAGCTTAGCAAGTGATAATAATAATAATAATAATAATAATAATAATAATAATAATAATAATAATGGGTGAGAATTATGAGAAATCACGCATCCAGTTAAAAAGAATCGGTTCATTATCTCGTTTTAGTTTAATGAGATTAATGCTTATTCGAGACTGTTCCTTTTCATTCATGAGTTCCCAATTTTCCTCCTCGGTAATTCTAGTTTTAGTTTATCATTATGTATTGCAACAGTGAATTAATTACTTCTGGAAACCATTACGATGTTTGACATTTTCCTCCTTTGCAAGAACGATCGTGAATTATGAATAATGATTTAAAGTGATTGAACTTCATTATTAAAAACATTCACCGGATTTCTACTACTCGGTATAGCCTTTTCATTTAAGGTAACAGAAAACTAGCAAAGTAAAGTTATAAAAAACCTAAAGAGGACATGCTAGAAAATGGGGTAATACTTGGCGTCATCCTTTCTCATATTTGGAAGATTCAAAGCACACAAGTAGTTATATCACGATGCGTGAAACCTCCATATATACAACGTTTTTCAGACTTTTTTTCTGGCGGGTTAATCTCATTACCTTATACCAAGTGGCCATCACGACTTACACCGGGTTTCCGATATTTATGATGATCTATTCACCTTAGAATGTAAGATTCCTCAAAATTTTTATTACGCGAGAGAGATCTAATTTTTCATAATTTCTTCCACTTCCTCGCGTGCGAAATAAATCAAGCTTTTATTATTATTATTATTATTGTCATTATTATTATTATTATTATTATTATTATTATTATTATTATTATTATTATTATTATTATTATTATTATTATTATTACCTAAGCTACAACCCTAGTTGGAAAATCAGGATGCTATAAGGCCAAGGGAAAATACCTCCGCGAGAAAAGGAAATAAATAAGAAGTAATTATTTAAAAGTGTAGAATATTTTTAAGATCAGTAAAAATCCTGATATCCGTAACTATTCAAAATTTGTGCATGGTCCAAATTATTGGGCATGGAGTTCAACTCTAACAAAATTCAAAGTAAGTTTCAGATAGTGGCTCCTTAACATCCGGATCTCTGCAGATATTACTCTCCTATACGCAGGTTCCATTCAATGATCTAATACTTCAAAATAAGATAATAATGCTAAGAAATAACTCACTTGCTCCCAACTGTTAAGAGTTTTAAAACAAGAGCCTTATAAGTAATATAGCCAAAGGCAGCCCTAAAATCTAGGCCAATCAAACAAACGTTCTGACCGCAATCAAGGGATTCCTGTATAGTATTTGAAATTGTAAAAAGGGCATATTGTGCTACAAACCTTTACGAAAGACAAATTGTAAACTAGGGAACAGATAATTACTTTCACCATACCTTTTTAGACATTTTTTTCAAAAGACTTTCAAAAACTTAGGATATTATGTGAGTTATGGAAATTGACTGGTAAGTAGCAGGGTTAGAGCTACCACAAACACATTTACCCAATTAAGTAAAAGTACAATTCTCCAACATGTGCCAACAGAACTTCTTATTAACTTACAAACAATAAAAAGACAACCTAGAACCTCAGTAACCACTGGTCTTTATAATAAAACAAAGGAAAACTACGATTTGGGTCTACTGTACACTTCGACAATACTCAAGGTACATCATGAGTGTTTTAATTTCACAGGACCGAAAAACCTACTAGTTAGCTTAGCCTCAGGGAATCAGGCATGAGGAAGATTAAGTTACTCATTAATTAATCGGCTAACTGTTATATACATCAACCAGAGGGGATGTCTTTTCCTTTGGAGAGTGAGTGAGCCATCTTGTTTTAGATAAGGCGTAACCGTTAAATTTACATAAAAAAGGACATATTTAAAAGTAGCCCACCACTTATGTTCTCGGTTTGTACCACAAATGTTTTGTTATGGTTAAATTGTATTCCTTTCCAGTTGAAGCATAAAATTTCTTGGACAACTGTTATCTGAGTTTAGTTATTCCTAGTCAAATCTGGTTTGGTACCCTTCAGGAATGATAGGCCTCCAGCTTCTTTGAATAAGCACGTCTACAATCATCATTAAACCAAGGTCTTGTCTTTCACTCAGCATTTCAACACACAAGAAAATATATGCATATCAACTAATTATGTTGACCAGATTCTCAAAAAAAAGAAAAAATGGATCAATACTTTTTAACAATTGTGGCCAATTCAAATGCTAAAGATCACTCTAAATGCCATTCCAGCCAGCTTGATATTTCATATATATATATATATATATATATATATATATATATATATATATATATATATATATATATTATATATATATAGATATATATGTATATATATATATATATATAATATATATATATATATATATATATATATATGTATATATATATATATATATATATATATATTTATATATATATATATATATATACATATATATATATATATATATTATATATATATATATATTATATATATATATATATATATATATATATGTATATATGTATATATATATATATATATATATATATATATATATATATATATATATATATATATATATATATATATATATATATATATATATAGAGGATAAAATTGTCCAAGTCTTGATTCCCATTAATAGAACATAAATAAAAGCTGTTATGCCTGTCACAAACTTTTATTGCCTGAATTTCTTGACATCCATATTCACGACAGGACCTATGAGATGCAAGGTACTCAGTCTTAATAAACTTTGCCTGTTTCAAAATTATGGCTCCTTAAAACTTGGAACAATGCAGCAATTGTAGGGTTTCTAATATTACCATGCTGTCCACGAATATTGCAAAATATTAGACGACACTGGAGAAGTCTAGGACACATTGGTCCCAGATATTGCTCAATATCTCCATACAGAATAAGAATTAAAGATAATGAAAATTCTCATCATATATGAAAACAAACTTAATCATAATGATGAAAAAACAACTCATAAACTAGAGATGAAGTTTTGGATAACATTAGTCAACAAGGTGGAGCCGATACACTATGCAAGGCTTAGTTGTCAACGGGTATTTCTTCGAAAACAGATCTTCGGAAACAGATCTTCGAAAACAGATCTTCGAAAGCAAATCTTCGACCAGAGTTCTTCGTAATACAACAACTTCGAAGTATTTATCTTCAACAGGTTAATTTCTTCGAATCACCCATCCCTACTAATTTTCTTCGAAAATAGTTTATGCAGCTCACTGACATGAATCACCTATTCATACTAGATTTAGAAAACACGCACACGAGCACACACATGATCTCTCTCTCTCTCTCTCTCTCTCTCTCTCTCTCTCTCTCTCTCTCTCTCTCTCTCTCTCTCTCTCTCTCTCTTTTGTGAACAGCATTACATCACAGTGTAAGTGTAATCACCCTACTTGAAGATGGCCAAATTCGTCATGGGTTTAAAAGGAAAGCCAATGCTCCATATTATATAACCGGATTTTTATTTGTAAAAGATAAGCAAGTGAACAGTAAAACATATTGGAAATGCAAAGAATTTGACAATGAGTGCAAAACCCGAACAAAAACGATAGACGAAATAGTGACGACTGTTCCAAAAGAACATAATCACGCAGGGGATCCTGAAAATGTTGATATTTGCAAATTTAGGAAAGAAGTGGAATATAAAGCTAAAGATAGCAGAGAAGCACCTCACATTCTGATATCTAGCGCAGCATCTCAAGTTTGTCAAGTCGTAGCTGGGGCTTTACCGTGTACTAGCAGTACCAAGAGAGCAGTGCGCCGAGTTCGACAAAAGGACAATATAGGATTGGCTGTGCCTATGCATAGGAATCATTTGGCTTTTACAGAAGAACAAACGAAAAATAATTAGGGGAACAATTCTTAATGTTTCATTCTCCTCCATATGTGCACAGAATGTTAATCTTTTCCCCTGATTGGAACTTACAATTTCTCCATACATGCCTTAATTTCTACGCCGACGGTACATTCAAAACGGTACCCAGTATATTTGAACAATTGTATACCATTCAGGGTGTTAAAAATGGGTTTACAATTCCACTTATTTTTGGACTACTTCCTGATAAGAAAGAAGAAACCTATGTGGAGTTTTTGAGACAAATAAAAATTCTTGGCCCTAATTTGTCTATTGACTAGATTTAAACTCATTTTGAAACGGGAATGATAAATGCTATTGCCTCAGAATTTCCACCGCGTTCTTACTATGGGTGGTTCTTCTTTTTTAATATGATCTCAAATCACAATACGACAATGATGCCCAATTTACACTGAGCATCCACATGGTGTCAGATCTTGCATTCCTACCACTAAGCAAAGTTATGACAGGCTTCTATATACTTATGGATAACAGTATAATTCCTCACGAAGCAGAAACTCTTCTCGATTACTTCGAGGATACTTGGACTGAGCGTCCTGATAGACAGGGAAAACGCCAGGCTACGATGGAGTAGAAAAGGACTTGCCAAAAACTAACAATTCAGTTGAGGGTTGGTATCGAGAATTCATGCAGCAGGTATCTTCTTACCATCCAACTATATGGAAATTTCTATCTGCTTTGAAAGGGGAACAAGATTTTAATGAAATAAACTTATAGAAAATAATTAGTAGCTAAAAATGCCGAAAGACTTAACCAAGAAAAACATGTACCTAATGCCACACGAGTAAAGAACTTTATTAATCGGTTCGATGATTCAACCAATATATTGGAGTATTTGTGTGGAATTTTATATAACCTCAGATTTTAGGAAAATGCACTAAAATAAAAATATAATACGTTTCATTGTAATAAAATTTAACATGAATTTTCTATATCCATATATTTTAACAAATGTTCTTGACAATAGTTATTGTTTATAAACAAAAGGTTTTAACAGTACTTGTTTTCATCACCTCCTTTATTATTATTGTTGAAATTGTTGTTATTAATGATAATATATTTATTCTAAATAAAATCATATCTGAAAAAAAGAGAGGAGAAAATAAATAAATAAAAAAAAAATTATTGAGCAATCTTGTACTCGAAGAAATTCGCAGGTAAGCTCCTTTCGAAGAATTGTAGTTTTCATCTGAAGAGAGAAGAGTAGCATCGGTTTTGAAAATGAATAAAAGAGAGGAAATAAATGAACGGGCAAGGGAGAGGTAACCTGTGGATAAACCATAAGGCACCTAGGGCCGTTCTATTAAGCCTGTCCTACAAATTGTTAAAAAAAAAAAAAACGAGAAGAGAAAACTGGTAGAATAGCGTGCTTGAGTGTAACCTCAAGCAAGAGAACTCTAACTTAAGACAGTGGAAGACCAAGGTGCAGAGGCTATGACACTACCCAAGAATTAGGAACAATGGTTTGATTTTGGAGAGTCCTTCTCCTAGAGGAGCTGCTTACCATAGCTAAAGAGTCTCTTCTACCCTTACCCCGTGAAAAGTAACCGCTGAAAAAATATAGCGCAGTAGTTAACCTATTGAGAAAAGAATAATTGTTCGGATAGCTTAAAGTTGTCAGATTATTGACAAAAGAGGAGAATATATAAAGAATAGTCTAGACTATTCGGTTTATGTGTAAGCAAAGTGAAAATGAACCGTAACCATGAAACAAAATAAAATACGATTTTCTCTTCCTAAGCAAGATTCCTTTCACTTCTTAATAACAGTAAATTTTCCATTACATGACGTTGTTGTAGTATTTTGTAGTATCAAAATTGCAAAGATCTTTTACACGTATTATTTCTACAGAGAAAAATGTGTTTAAGAAAAAATTGTGTTGTACAAAAAAAGGGTATTTGTTTACAAGACCTCAATCTCCGTATACTGCAATAATATAAAACATTTTGTCACATAGAAAACAAGGTAAAACTATAAAAGATAGCCTTTAGAATTATAAAGAAGAAAAATAACTAGCCTTGTTTCCTCAGTAAACGACAAGGAACTGACATCGTCAACATGGCGTGACGGGCCGAGAGAAGGTTGTGACTCAAAGACAGAATGAAAGTAACTGAATGAGTTTATTACAGAACACTCTCCTTTATATACAAAACCTCAATGCAACAGGAAATTTCCTGTTCAAAACCGACACCGCGTCGGTTAACTGTTAACGTTGAGAAAAACAGGCATGTTTATTCAGGTTCCTTTTAGTGCGAGGGAAGAGCGAAGATACAAGCATAATATCTACACAAAATGAAATGTCGTTACTATTTACGATCGTGTGACACACGGTTGATACAATAGTCAACCAAACAGAAGTTCGTGATGCCAACGTAGATTTGATATATATTCAACATATATAACAAATTAAAAACGAAGTTATTTCTCAAAAGTGTCACTATTTGTGAATAGAGGACACTTTTGGTTCACTGTGTTTACGATGTCAGTTCCAGATCGTTTAGTGAGGAAACCAGGATAGTTCTTTTTTTATAACTCTGTTTTTTTTTATAATCTAATTGTTTTAAATTATGAAAAAGGTAGAAGGAAACAATAAGCTTTGCATAATTTGGAAGTATATGGAGACCGTGGTCTTGCTAGATATATAGAAAAAAGTGTATGTATCTCGCCAAAGTACACCAGATTAGTAGGTACGAAACTTATATCGGAGAGATTTTTTTCGTCCTTAAAACCTCTCCCACAAAGAAACACACACTCTCTCTCTCTCTCTCTCTCTCTCTCTCTCTCTCTCTCTCTCTCTCTCTCTCTCTCTCTCTGACTTGAGAAAGATAAAATGTGTGTATTTAATACCATAATTGGCCAACCAGTCTATTATGAAATGAGCATTTAGTGGCTGGATTGAATGTTTTGACAACCAAATGTCATGCGACATCGCAACTTGAACTTTAGAATGAATGTCGTATCTCACTCGTTCATGAATGTGGTTAGTCCAGCATTGCTTCATTGATATATATATATATATATATATATATATATATATATATATATATATATATATATATATATATATATACATATATATATATATATATATATATATATATATATATATATATATATATATATATATATATATGTATATATATACAAACTTATATATATATATATATATATATATATATATATATATATATATATATATATATATATATATATATATATATACATACTTATATATATATATATATATATATATATATATATATATATATATATATATATATATATATATATATATATATATATATATATATATATAAACATGAGCTACGGAAAGAATATTAATGGGAATAACACTAAGAGACAGAAACAGAGCAACATGGATACGAGAGAAAACTGCTAAAGTATAGGATATTCTAACATTTAAGTAAAAGAAATGGACATGGACAGGACGTATAATGAGAATGACAGATAGTAGATGGACCTTAAGAATACAAGAATATATCCCTAGAGATTGTAAAAGAAGCAGGGGAAGGAAGAGAAGACAATGGATTGACAAACTTAGAAAGTCTTCGGGCACAAAAAGGCCATAAACAGACGTAAGTGGAAGGACATGTCTGAGGCCTTTTTCTGCAGTAGACTTATAACGGATAATGATGATTATAATATATACGAATACAAATGCTGTTGTTTTTAGTTCAATCCAAGAAAGGTGCCTCAGACATGTCTTTATTCATGTCTGGGGTTTAGCCAGATCTCATCGCGGCACTGCTCACTGCATATTGGTGATGGTGGGAGACTAATCTGATTGCTTACAGCAAACCAACCTGGAATGGGTAGTCCTAACTTGTACAGCTTTGCTAATCATGGCAATACTCAAACCCTTTCACCACGTTAAGCTATATTCACATAGAAATATAATATATATAATATCAATTATTAAACCGCAGATAGTCCTTTTCATCAAAATTTCCTTCCATCCCCAAGGACTTCATATTCAAAGTCTGCATTTATATTGGTCAGAATTTGAAGCTTTTCCTTTTTGCCTTTTTCCAAAGATGACAGTGACAGCTATTGCCATGATAACTTTTTCTTTTATTTTCGCTCCACCTCAGTGGTTGTGTTAACCAGTTTTGTTTATTATTTATGTACACATGCGAGTTTTCAGGGCCAGTTCTATGAAGTTTATTTTTAAACTAATTTCTCCTATAAAAAACGGCCTACAGTATTTGCAGTTTTTTCTCGGTTTCAGTAGTTCACAGTATTATGTTTAAATAAACACCTTTCACTCTGTTTCCCTCCTTACACAATGTAGTTATAAAAAGAAAACAAATATACATAACAACTTTATAGCTAATACATGTAAGCTATTCTGTGATAAACTCTCTGCATAGGAATTCTAATAATAAAAATTAATAGAAGAGTTTCATATATACGTTATGTTTAAGTAATATAAGATATATAATATGTAACACTGATAAAAAACGTGTCTCTAGACAGGGGCTTTTTACTGTTGATGTACACTACTACAATACTTGTATAGCGTGCACTTCTCGTTCAATGAACATAAATCTTTAGGCGTATTGCATCGCAGATTTTACTGCATAAAACTTTATGATATTTTAAAGTCATTTTTGTTAGCGTATTATTTTCTCTTATGGAAGGATAAATATTCATCTGGTCATTGAAAAAGAGTAATTAATAGCGTAATTTCAGTATTGTGCTGTATAACAAACCATAGTATGAAACTTAAAACATGGCTTTTGGATTTCGTCACCTGACCGTCTACAAATATAGAGAATACTTATTTAAATATTGTTACTGTTCTCAAGATATTTTATTCTTCCTTGTTTCCTTTCCTCACTGGGCTATTTTCCCTGTTGGGGCTCCTAGGATAATAGCATCCTGCTTTTTTCAACTAGGGTTGTAGCTTAGCAAATATTAATAATAATAATTATAATAATAATAATAATAATAATAATAATATCATCGTATTTTAAACAGTTATGGCTTTTAAAAAGATAATTGTGCTTCATTAAAGCATTTATGTACGATTGCTTTCAGTTTTTGGTGAATTTAACCCATCTACTACGAGTTTGTTCTCTGTGTTTTTACTTATACATTAGCGTGGTGTGGCGATGACTTGCGTGTTATGAGTCGGCTTACCTTCTACTAAAGCTGTGTTAATAATGTTCAATGAAAACTAGTATGAACTACAATACAATGATAGAAACCACTTAAAAACAATGCAGTGCAGTGCAGTGGGTTACCTACCATCTTAGTCAAATGCGCCTAGTCAGTGATCTCTGTCTCGAGGGGTTATGAGTTGACCCTCACTCGGTCACCAAGTATTCAAAAATTTTTCGATTTTCGGGCGTTTCTCTATTACCTGACCCCCATGAATATAGAGGGCAGATTGTATATATATATATATATATATATATATATATATATATATATATATATATATATATATATATATATATATGTGTGTGTGTGTGTATATATATATATATATATATATATATATATATATATATATATATATATATATATATATATATATATATATATATATATATATATGTGTATATATATATATATGTATATATATATATATATATATATATATATATATATATATATATATATATATATATATATATATATATATATTCCATTACATTTTTAACTGTAGTTTGTATATCCTTTCCTACAGCAGCAAAATTAAGTAGATGGAACCAGAATAATTCTTAACGTAATGGCAATATCATGCAACTTTATAATTGTATTATTCCTACACCAAAAGGTGCATTATACTGTTGTAGACGTTTTTAGCATTCTAGTCGTTTCTGGTGGCTTGATAGATGTCAGCGCAAACCATATAACGTTTTTATTATGAGCAGTCACTACTTAGTTTACCCTCGTCTTACCTTGGGAGGAAGGGAACGGCATCAATGATTATGTGAGTGTATATTCAGTCTCTAGTACACTGTGTGACAGCTTAACGACCTGATTCCTGCCTGTGCCGCTCGTGAATGACCTACGTACACTATCAAGAATTCATAGTTACACTTTAAAACTTAAATAAAGTTATGAAAATGGAAAAAGAGAAAAGAGTTAGCTTATTTGTAATTGATTATTTCTGACAATTTAATATCATCAAATTGATTATGAATGAATGATTGTTCGGAAATTACCTGATATGCAAAATTCCAACCATGGAAAATAGGTTGTTGAAGTTCAAGCGACACATGAGCTAAAGTACCAATGCCGTTAGAGTCGAGTCAAGAGCTTAGGGAAGCTAGACTTGTGACCCTAAGGTATTCTCACTTGTAAATTGTTTTTTTCTGAAGTCTTCTACTGACAAAATAAGTTAATTTGCCCGGTGATTCTAATTGCTGTAATTTTGTAATAATCAAGTAATTATAAGTTCAGCGTTCTTTGTATCTCAAGTAGCATCTAGTAGCATGATTAAGTAGCCAACTTGTATAATGGCCGTTCTCATTAGTAGCCTATCTGTGGATAATTGTTTAGCCAACCTATCATATCAGAACCTAAAACTATATGGAGAATAGAATATTAAAATTTCGCCATAAGAGAATCCAGACATTAATATATAAAAAAATATATGGCTTATTTGAATATGAAAAACACGTCTAAATGTGCAGATTTTATCATTAATCGAATGCCACGTCACAGACATACTAATTAGCTACGGTGGTGAGGATGGGTTGATTATAATTCTAAGTACAAAAAACATGAATTCGACAGGTATAAGTACAGAAGAATTATGATTGACTTTCATCTTTCTTCGTGGTCAAGTGGTATGTCACTACTGATACAAGTTTCGTGGACCAGGGTTCGAAGCTATTGTCTTGGAGTGGTTTCGCCCTGGGCTCTGTTCCCAAGGTCCGGAAAATAATGCTGACATTAATGTATCAAAAATATATGGCTTATTTGAATTTGAAAAACCTGTGTAGATGTGCAAAATATATCATTAATCGAATGCCGAGTCACAAACATACAAATTAGCTACGATGGTGAAGATGGGTTGACTTCAATTCTAGGTACAAAAAACCGGAATTCGTCATATATAAGTACATAAGAATTGTCATCGATTTATCTCTCTTCCTGGCCAAGTGGTAATGTCACTGTTGATAAAAGTTTCGTTGACAAGGGTTCAATTCCCGATCGGTCAGAAGCTATTGACTTCGAGTGGTTTCGCCTGTGGCTCTGATCCCTAGACCAGTAAGAGAATCCAGACATCAATGTGTCAAAATTATATGGCTTATTTGAAAACACGTCTGAATGTGCAATATTTATCATATGAATATATACATACATACATACACACACACATTATATATATATATATATATATATATATATATATATATATATATATATATATATATATATATGTGTGTGTGTGTGTGTGTGTGTGTATGTGTGTGTGTGTGTATATGTGTGTGTGTGTGTGTGTGTAAAACCATGCATCTTCATTTTGATTAACTTAATTTATATTAATAATAAAGTTACTGTAATGGTTTTCAAAAGATTTGCTGTTTATTAGTATAGGAATCTCCCTTTATAGATTTGTATATTAATGCTATTAAATGTGTAAAAATATTTTCAGTAAGATATACAAAGCCCATATATATTCATACATATAGGTAGTAGTTTGGCCAAGGCACCAGCTACCCGTTGAGATACTACTGTTAAAGTGTTGTTGGGTCCTCTGATTGACCAGAAAATACTATATTAGATCCTTCTCTAGTTACAGCTCATTTTCCTTTGCCTGGCCATACACCGAATAGTCTGGCCTATTCTTTACACATTCTTTTTCTCTCAAGTTGTTAACTACTGTACTGTAATTTTACAGTGGCTACGTTCCACTTGGTAAGAGTAGAGGAAGTACTTTAGCTATGGTAAGCAGCTTTTCTAGGAGGAGGACACGCCATTGTTCACTAGTCTTGAGTAGCGCCATAGACTCTGTGCCTGGTCGGTCATCCACTATCTGCGGGTAAATCAACCCGATAGTAATTTTCTTCGTTGTCTTCCTCATGCAAGTAACTTTAGGATTTTAGACTCAAATATAATTTTTTTGAAATACGGACAAGATAAAATCACTGACGTGTTATCGACTAAAAAGAAACATGTTATATTTCATATTCCCAGTTTACTCTCCGCAGTGCATTCCTATCATCCATTTCTTCCCCAAAGTTTTCAATTGGACTTGAAATGTGCAAAAAGTAAATGTTGCTTTGATATCAACCATACATCATCTTTAGGAACATATGCCACACCCATTTCAAAAGGGTAATCCAGTCGATAATAAAATTGATCAGCAAGAAAAACACCAATATCAGACAATTACTCAGAAAACTGAAAAAAAAAAAAATAAATTCATAGGAATTCTGGAATTGACGTGTAAGTG
>NC_090755.1:52724560-52727060 GCF_036898095.1 Palaemon carinicauda | reverse complement strand
ACGGACAACTTATGAGCTAAGAAATCAGTAGTCATTTTAAAAACAAACTAAAACAAATACCATTAGGATCTACACCTCAGTAAGCATCAAGGTCCATCAAAAGTGTTTTAATTTCACTGGACTGAAAAGCTTAACTATTTTATTTTATTGGAAAAAAGGAATGAGGAAGGTCGAGTTTCTCATTAGGGTACTCTGCTCACTAACATACACATCAGCCAAAGGGGGTGCATTTTCTTTTGAACTGTGAATGACAGAGCCATCTGGTTCAAGTAAAAGAAGATCTGAGAAATCTATACTAAAGATTATACATTTAAGAGCAGACCAACACTTATGTTCCTGTATTGCACTAGAAAGGTACTGCACATGTTGGTAAATAACGGCAAGTGTTTCTTATGGTACATTCCAATCAACAGTAATAGTGGAGACGGGTTCATTCCGATTCCAAGTACAAATCCTCAATCTGACAGGAGGAAATACTGCAGAGTTGGAATCAGTTCTTATCTTTTTTTACAGCCGAGTGGGATAGATGTCCTATGTTTACTCTTGTTTCTATTGGTCATAGGTTCAATCTCAGTTAAATGATCGGCCAAAGACGTCTAAAAATGTTCGTGCGAAGAAACGTAATTATCATATATCACATTATTTGATGCAGGGGTTTGTTACAATGGTTACTGATGGGAAAAAAAATGATTCAACTTTTTCAGTTGGGAACTAAAGAAAAGCAATCACCCAACAAGGTCACGGTGCTCAGCGATACATCAAACTTTTTCAGTTGGGAACTAAAGAAAAGCAATCACCCAACAAGGTCACGGTGCTCAGCGATACATCAAACTTTTTCAGTTGGGAACTAAAGAAAAGCAATCACCCAACAAGGTCACGGTGCTCAGCGATACATCAAACTTTTTCAGTTGGGAACTAAAGAAAAGCAATCACCCAACAAGGTCACGGTGCTCAGCGATACATCACTTTGCTGTATCGTTTACGGTAAGAATTGATAAGTCATGGATCGATCCTATTCAAGAAAAAGGACGTGGGGCTGACAGCTTCACAAATGATAACTGGCTGAAAAACTGGAGGGATTTTCCCTTCTGCCACCAGCTGTTACAAAGGAACCGAATTGTAAGGTCAAAATCTAAATCTATACATCGTGCGTCACTATTATATCTATTTTCAATACTAGAGGTAAGGATATGTAAGATTCAAACAACCAAAGTGAAAATGGAGAGAAAATACTTTTACCCTTAGAATTACTCACATTTTGTTTTATTTATAAATTACCCCTAACTCTTAAGAAGTGTAGCAATTGTCATAACATATGAAAACACTTTTTTTCGAGGATACATCAATTCTAAGGAAATTTTACTAAAGCAGCGTAGTTACCAAAGAAAAAAGAAGAAGAAGAAGAAGAAGAAGAAGAAGAAGAAGAAGAAGAAGAAAGAAACCCCTCTTAGAATTCTCGAACAAAGAAATTTGGAAGCGAATTGATCTCAAAGTTTCCAATGAAAACGTTATTTGGAAATTACGAGGTAATTTGTTTTTTCAGAAATCTTGACATCGTTCGGGAAGAGTTTTGTGATTAATGAGATTACTTAAATTCCCACTGGGTTCAGGGTCAGTTCTCATTCTTTGCCAAATCAGTTGCATTCTTAAGACGACGGAGTTACTTAAATGCATCCTCTAAAAGACCACAAGTTTACTAACTGTTCCAATCATTTCTTTATAAACATACCGCTTCACTGTTTAAGGGAGATTCGTTGAAAGATTATTAACTGCCCTGAAAACTAATTTTATCAAATTATTATTATTATTATTATTATTATTATTATTATTATTATTATTATTATTATTAATTCCTAAGCCACAACCCCAGTTGGAAAAGCAGGATTCTATAAGCCTAGTGGCCCCCAGGGAAAATATCCTAGTGAGGAAAGGAAACAAGGAAACGTAAGATATAAGAACAGTAATATTAAAATAAATAATTCCGATATAAACTACAAAAACTTTAACAAAACAAGAGGAAGAGAAATTAAATAGAAACGTGTGCACGAGTGTACCCTTAAGCAAGAGAACTCTAACCCAGGACAGTGGAAGACCAAGGTACAGAGGCTATAGCACTACGCAAGACTAGAGAACAATTGTTTTATTTTGGGGAGTCCTTCTCCTAGAAGAGTTGCTTGCCATAGCTAAAGAGTCTCTTCTACCCTTACCAAGAGAAAAGAAGCCACTGAACAATTACAGGGCAGTAGTTAACCCTTTTAGCGAAGAAGTATTGTTTGGCAATCTGTATAAAATAGGCTGGACTATTCGGAGTATGTGTAGGAAAAGGGAAAGTGAAGCGTAACCAGAGAGAAGAATCCAATATATTACTGTCTGGCCAGTTAAAGGACCCCATTAGTCTCCAGCGGTAGTAATCAACGGATGGCTGGTGCCCTGGCCAACCTAATAACTATAAAAAGAAACAGAAAGAAAATAAGTTTGGGAAATAATATCCATTACTCTT
>NC_090755.1:52709560-52719560 GCF_036898095.1 Palaemon carinicauda | reverse complement strand
AATAAAGAGGCACAGGACGTAACAGAAGTGAGTTATGAAATTGCAAACCTGATTGCTAAACATTCCAAGGCATTTTCAGAGGGGGATTTCATTAAAAAGTGTATTCTACTTGCTGCTCAAAAACTTTCTCCAGATGTTTTGAAAAAGTTTGAGAATATCAGTTTGAATCGTATGACAATGCAACGTCGTATTGTTGATTTGTCGGGTGATATAGTAGACCAGTTGAAGGAGAAAAGTAAACAATTTGTGTACTTCTCCCTAGCCACTGATGAATCTACTGATGTTACATCTACGGCTCAGCTACTTGTATTTGTACGTGGTGTAACAGAGGACTTTTCTATTCATGAGGAACTCGTAGGGCTCAGTTCATTGAAGGGGCAGACAACTGGTAGTGATTTACTTAATGGACTTTTAGAACAAATTTCAGTAATTGATTTAGATTTGGACAAGTTAGTAGGAATATCAACTGATGGGGCTCCTGCAATGATAGGCAAGCAGAATGGATTGGTGCAGCTATTGATTAAACACCTTGGAGAGCGAAAATATGAACTGAAACAATTTCATTGCATAATACATCAACAAAATTTGTGTGGAAAAGAACTGGACTTTGATCATGTAATGAAAGTTGTAGTTTCTACAGTCAATTTTATCAAGTCACGCTCAGCTTTGCATCAACGGCAATTCAAGCAATTTCTTGATGAAATTGAAGCAGAATATGGCGATTTAGTGTTTTTCACTCAAGTAAGGTGGTTAAGAAGGGAAATACGCTGAAAAGATTTATCAGTCTTCTGGATGAAATTGAGATATTTCTTAATGAAAAGAATAAGATGGTACCAGAACTTACAAATGCTGACTGGCTTTGTGATTTGTCATTTCTTGTAGATCTCACAAGTCATTTAAATGACTTGAATCATAAACTTCAGGGGAATAACCAACTTATTTCTCAGCTAGCCAATTATGTGACAGCTTTCGAACAAAAACTAAAATTGTTTCAGTTACAGATAGTTAAAGGAGAGTTAGGACACTTCCCAAATTACAAACTTATGTGTGAGAAACACAAAGTATGCAATAGACATGAATATTATGCAGCAAAATTAGGAAAACTTTTGGAGGCCTTTGATAGCCGATTTGAGGACCTAAAGAAAGAAGTCAATGATTTGAAGTTGTTCAGCAACCCCTTTTCTGTATCTCCTGATGAAGTAGAACTCGAAGCACAACTCGAACTGATTGATCTTCAGAATAATGACAGCCTTCATACCAAGTATAATGAAGGGGACTTGCTCAACTTTTATAATTGCTTGGCCAAAGATCAGTTTCCTTATTTGAGAAACAAAGCTGCTATTTATGCAAGCTTATTTGGCTCTACCTACATATGTGAACAAACATTTAGTCTGCTCAACCAGACCAAGTCAAATATTCGTAGCAGGCTAAGTGATCAAAATCTGCACTCTGTTTTAAGACTGGCAACCACAAATTTCCATCCTAACATAAAAAAAACTTGTACATGAATCTCAGTGTCAAAAATCTCATTAAAACAAAACAGGTGAGCAGCTGTGTTTTTTTTTATCTTTAAACATTCTACAAACTATTTATCATTTCATGTAAAATCTAGTCTAGTGGCCCTCGACTAGTATGCTGAGGTTTCGTTTTATGAACTCTTTCTTAACCCGTTATCAAATTCTCCTACTCTCCTTTTACTTTAATAACCTGGTCAGCAATATTTAAGACGACATTTGTGCTGATCAAGTGAATTATAAATTCAATCACTTTCAGTAGGCTTATGACGTCAATTATTATGAATATCAAAACAAAAGGTTCATTTTAATCAGCATTTTACATGCAAAGGATAAATCTATGCCTTGAAAGAAGAGTAAGTAGCGTACATACTCTCCTTTAAACCCTTTATAATAATTACAGTTTACCTTTAAGATGACAGTTCCTCGTGGAATGAGGATGTAAATTTTCTTAGATACTCATTATAAGTATCTGAGGTTTCAGCACGTTTTTATGAAACGTTTCTAGATGCTGTCATTTTACACTTTTATTTTAAAATCGATGAGCATTAAGTCGTTTATTAAATTGCTTTAGTTAGCCAAAATTTATTCATATTTGTCTTAAAGTAAATTTGAATGGCATTTTCAGTGACGTTTTGCATATGCATTGATCACAATTGTCAAAAGGGGTTGAGCCTCTTGCACTCCTAAACGAAAATCTAGTCAACATAATTGATGATTGTAGACGTGCTTATTTGGATAACAGGAGGCGATTCATCTCCGAAGTGTTTATGCTTCATTTACATTAATCATGCTGTCAAATCTACAAATCTCAAAAGTCTACTAACTGGCTCCTCAGACACTGATGTATGTATGTTATTTGCTACTATCACATTTTTTTTTTCATATGTGAGGTAGTAGAAACTAATATTATTGAGAAATTAGCGGCTCTAATGTGAAGAAGAGATTTTGCATACCTTCTCAAAGACTTTGTAAGGAAAGGCCTATCAGAAGTCATGCTAAAAAAAAGGAACATTTGAAAAGTGTTGTTAAAAAATCTAAAAAGAATGAAATATCTGTGCATCTTCAGATACTACCACATGAAGAATTTGCATTTTACAAAGGTCCCACCAACTTCTTCTAGTCTAAAGCTGTACATCAAAAGTGCCTATCTGCAGGTAAAGAGACGTTATAGTTTATTAAAGGACGATGTAGACATTCATGATCCACGTCAATATGGATATGAAGAACAAGAGATAGGATGAGGTCCTCATATTATTAGAGAACCAATGTCTAATGATTTTCCTTACCGGCATAATTGTAAGATCTGTTTCAGGCCAAACTCATGTGAAAGAACTTCAACTTAGTACCATGCTTAAGATTATGTGTTTGTTGAAATCCAAGCAATTGTAAAACTAATAGTACATATGGCCATTTATGTATACCGCATGTACTATACAGTCTGATGAACATATTCGTGAAGATCACAGATAACAGATATCATATTTTACCTAATTCTTTAAGTAACATTTTATTTAACGTTCTACTTATTGAATATTATAATACTTAAGTTTAGCTAACCCCATAGTACTTAATGCAAGATATGATATAGTAATCGTATTGTTTTTATAGAATTATCCTTCCATTGTTCAATTCAACAATTTAATTATGTATCATATCCTTACATTAGCAAAATTTGCAGATAGATTGCAAAAATTTGTGTTCTTCCGAGGCTTAAATTTTAAAAAAGAAAACAAATCTGGGTTCTGTAGTTTTCATCCAGAAGAGTCCCTTCCCGAGATATTCAGGTTTTTTGCTTGTGGTCAATGTGGGTCTGGCGGCCATCATGTCGGCCATTCTAGTAATGCGTATCCAAGCTATAAATGGTCCCTAGACAACATAAAATCGTTTTATGAAAAGAACAGCTGTATACGCTTCCGTACCATTGTTACAGTGTGGATGGTTCTTAAAGTAATGGTAGTGTTCTCAGCCTATTGCTTTTCATACTTTATATACATGTGGTTTAGTCTAGAAAGCAATCTACTCTCTTTGCTTCAATCCCATCTCTTCATTATAGACCTATGGTTTCTAAATCTCTTTTAGATCTAGTTAAGATTATTGCATGGTGCAAAATATGAAGGCTGAAGTTGAACTCTAACAAGTCAAACGGGTGTATTGTAAGTTGGTTAAGGACATTGGTTCCTCAAAATTCAGATTTTTTCATTGACATTGTCTCTAACTTTATACAACTCTTTTAGAATTCTAGGTATTATTTTGGGTTTCAAATTTACTTTTGAGAAAAGCTTCCGTTTTGTTACTTTTAAATCGCTCTAAAATATTGAATATCAAGAATTGTCAAGATTTATGGTGATTAATTATCCCTTGGAAAAGATTTGACAATTTTCAATTTGCCATTTATTGAATATTATTCTAATAGCTGGTCTTTAGCTGCTAATATTCATCTTAATCTATTGGTCAAAAACTTGCTATCTATTAAATTCCTTATCCCTGATGTAGACATCAATGTCTGTCACTATCATTCTGTTAGTTTTTTGTCATGAAATATTTTCATATTTCAGATTATGCTTTGCATTCAGATCTTCCCAGACTACCATCTTGTGGGTAGTGCTTGTATGCAGTTAATTATACTGTGTTTTAGAACTTCTATTCCAGTTGTGACCATATTATAGAGAGATATTCCTAAGGTGATGGTTGAATCGGTGGAAATTCATAAGTTCAAATGTGTTACAAATGATTTTCTGTTGAAAATGCTTCATAAGTTCCGTATTATTGTTTATATATGACTATCTACATAACGTTGTTACTAGATCTTCATTCCCATAGCATTCTGATTTTACAATTATGGTTGCAATTTGACTATTAATAACAGTAATGATAAAACAAAGTTATTTGCATGATAGTATTCTTATTACATAGCCTCTATCTAGATATTCCTTGATATCAAGAGTGATAAGATTACATCAACAATTAATTTGAAAATGCAAATATTCATTACTAGAATTATCTTCTACAGCAGGAGCGTAATTTAGGCAGAAATCTGTGCATGGTAGACCTTTACACAGAAACGAACGACTTGGCTTCTTTGTCTCACCGGAGGCCTCGTATGATAACTGGTAAAATAAAAGATTTATTTACAGATTTACCAGTGTCAAAGATATTACCTAACACGATTGCGGAATATACCAGAAGCTTAGAGGTTTATGGTATAGTATGACAATTTTTAGATAGCATTGAATCTTTTTATTGGAAGCAGCACTTGTCTCATCTACAAGTTTGTAGTCCGTCAGTGTTTAGATGATTTTATTTGAAGATGAATAACTTTATTTATAGGTTAATCGAATGACTTTTATTTGTTTGCACCTAAGCTGCTCTTTTTAGGTCAACAAAAATAAGAAAGGTGCGGGTGGGGTTGGAGTCCCATTGAACCATAAGGGTCCCGTCGTTCAGTCAGAGAAAGGAAAATAGCAAAGTCCCGATGAATAGAAGAGCTCGGATTTATGAGTAAATCATCTAATTGACCTTTTGCAATCTTTCTATTGAGAATCTTCGCCTTTAGCAAACCTATAAAGAACCTCCAGTAAACCTTGGATTACCATACAATTCAATATTGTCACATTCCTTTAGAACTTCATTGATCGAGTTACTGTATCATCATTTTTATTGACAAATGTGTCTTTCAACCTCATCATAAAATTGATAAATTTAATTATTGAGATTAATACTTCTATTATGTTTGACAAGTTTGTGTTCATTTTGGTTAAATTCCATCAGTCAGTGATATCTTAACAATCTTTACCACAGAGGAATAATACAAGAGGGCAGTAAATAAAGAATCACGTCAGTGACACGAAGCTGTTTACATTAATTGTCCGTTTACAGAATATTCATACAAAAATACCAAGAATTTAAAATAATTATAAAAAATAACTAAGATTTATTGTGTGTACTATTATATGTCAATGCTTTTTTTCTTTCCAGTGCCCTATCAAACAAACTAAATCATTAGGAAAAACTGTCTTTTCCATATTTTGAAAAAAAAATACAATATTCATATAAGTTTTGCAAATCTGTTATAACACCAAATAGTCAGTTTAATTAAGTAAATTTACAGACCATAAATCCCCTGAAAGGAATGTTCCCTATCCTGACCATCTCGTCGAGTGGTGAGCCATAGTCTCCTCTGGATGATGAATGAAACGGTGTTGACCTTCTCCTTAATGGAATACAAATAAAGGATAAATCCTGAATAACCCATTTCTAGGAATTCCGGCCAAGTAAGTCACACCCACTTATGATGATAAGGAATTGAGGACAATGTATAAGAATTTGACTTCCTGTGTTTGCAGATAGACTCGTTCAAATGCATTTCCCTTATATATATATATATATATATATATATATATATATATATATATATATATATATATATATATATATATATATATATATATATATATATATATATATATATATATATTTACATATATAGATATAGATATAGATATATATATATATATATATATATATATATATATATATATATATATATATATATATATATATATATATATATATATATATATTATTATTATCATAGCCAGTCACGCTCAGCTTTTCCAGTTCCTCGGGTAGGGCCGGAAGGGAGTAGTCATATCCTGTGAGAGGGGGATGCCAGTGGCTGCATATCTATCTAAATATTTAGTCGTCTTTTTGACAGGTTACGTACACCAGTTGTAAGTAATTTTTTAGATATATTTTTCTATTCAAGATCTCTGCATTGAGGTTAATTCAAATGCCGGTTCTATTTACGAGCCTTTGTAAAAAGTAATAATTGCACTTAGATGTTTAGTCTAGAGTCTTTTTTTTAATTTCGTTACTTGATTAAAACCCTCTTAATAAGGTTTAGTAAAATATGTATATTTCATTCAGAAGCCTTTGTTAGGAGGATAATCTATAAAAATATCATCTGAAATCCTTTATATAGAGCCTCGAGGCTCATTTGAAGACTTTTTATTCCTTGTATGGAGGTTCATATCAGCTTCTATATGTGATTTTAAACCTTTTATGGAGGCTACTTATAAATGATCCTCTGCAGAGGGGCTCATTAAGCTTTCTATATACTGTACTTTGAGATCATTTCCCTGGAGGCTCCTTTACACGTTTACTTCATATGAAGTCCTTTGCTGGGATCTCTCCATTTCATTTCAGATATTTTATGGGGGGCTTAAGTCAGATTTCTTTATTTGATTGAAATTCCATACTATAAAGATTCATATAAGTTTCTTATTTGAATTGTTTGTATAAAGTTTTGTTTAAAAGACCTTTCCTTTGATATCGTCTGTATGGAGGTTCGCCTAAATTAATTATGTATCTTTTAAATATCTTATTACTCATGATCATTAGTATGATGGTTTTTGAATTGTCTTTTATGTATGGACCATTTGTTTGAAAGCCTTTTTAAAGAAATTTGCTCAAGTACATTATAATAGTTTATAACCCATTGTATTACGATTCGATTAAATGTTAATTCATTGGAAATCTATTCTGGCAAGGTTCGTTTTAATCTTATTCTATATTATTATTATCATTTGCAAAAAAAAATTGCTTATTGAGAAAGTATTTAAGATTTTCGGTGATGAATCTCTTTTGAAGAAGTGATCATTCTGCCTTGTTACGAGTATTGTTCTCCATCTGGTTTTCAACTGCTGAATCTCATCTTAATTTATTGAACAAGAATTTACGGTTTATAATATTTTTCTATTCCTGATCTAGATATTAATCTCTAGCACCGTCGTTTAGTTAGTTCATTATACATGTTGCATAAGATTTGTCATAACTCTTACCATCCTTTGCATTCAGATCTTCCCAGACAGGACTATCCAGATCGTAACACTGGGTATGCAGTTAATTCTAATATTCATGCCTTCTCTATCATAAGGTTGAATACCACACAGTATTCAAGAAGTTTTATTTCAGCTAGACCAATTAGTTGAATGATCTTCCTAATCAGGCAGTTGAATCGATGGAACTTTAAAAGTTCAAACTTGCAGCGAATTTTTTTCTGTTGAACTGGCTGACATAAGTGTCTCTTTATAGTTTATTTATGAAAGATCTATTTCAATGTTGTTACCGTTCTTAAAATATTTTTTTATGAATTGTTCTGTACTTCTCTTGTAGTTTATTTATTTCTTTATTTCCTTTCCTCCCTGGGCTATTTTTTCTTGTTGGAGACCTTGAGCTGATATTGTCTTATTTTTTCAACCAGGTTTGTAGATTACGTAATAATAATAATAATAATAATTATAATAATAATAATAATAATGAAAATATCATTATTATTATTATTATTATTATTATTATCATTATTATTATTATTATTATTATTATTATTATTATTATTATTATTATTTTAGTTAATCACAGTCTGGAGAGACTGGTGGTTTATTATGTGTGGTTCCGGTTGCTTCCTTCTTTAGTAATAGATAATTATCCTCACATATATGCTATTGCAAGTAGGACGCTCCTTTGCACAAGTTCTGGGGCTATATTGGCTCCTACTTTCTTTAGATTCCTTTTCAATTACTTCGGTATGGTCCATAGTGCTTTTATTTGCATATCACATAGTCTTCTCAGTTGTATTCTTAAGTCTTGATACTTGTCTACTTTCCCTTCCCCCTTATATTTCACTCGTGAGTCAAACGGTACTGCAACATGTATGAGTGATACTTTTTTCGTTGTTTTGTCGACAGTAGTGACGTCTGGTCGATGTGCCTGTGTCACCATGTGTGTCCTTACACTGAAGTCCCAGAGTAACTTAGCCTGATCATTTGCTTGAGGTTGATATTCGTACCATTTGTTGCTGCATTGCATTCCAAATTTTTTAGACTCCAATAGAGCGTTGTAGCCACTGTATCATGTCGTTTCTTATATTGATTCTGGGTAATTGCTAGACATTCACTGGCTATGTTACTTATTGGTTCTTTGTTTTGCTATATATTTTCTTCACTTTGACGAGATGGTAGTTCTGTGTAT
Organism: Palaemon carinicauda; assembly: GCF_036898095.1. Taxonomy (NCBI): domain Eukaryota; kingdom Metazoa; phylum Arthropoda; class Malacostraca; order Decapoda; family Palaemonidae; genus Palaemon; species Palaemon carinicauda. The sequence continues at coordinate 52,711,014 of NC_090755.1, read as the reverse complement.
TGCTCGTTGAATATATCATGTTCTTAAGGCCTGATCTTGTGCTGCCATTATCATCCTTTAGATTCCTTTTTAAGTTCTTGTCTCTGTAGCCCCTGTCATGTTTCCTTAGTGACTATTTCTTCAGTTTGTCTCTGCAATTGTCCATGCATTGGTTTTCCTTTCTATTCTTCTACTTTCTTATTTCCTGATCTCTCCTTATACACTTCTGGGTCTCCATCCTCATTTTTCAAGTTTTCTTATCATGCACTCTTTAGCCATTCATTTTCACTGGTCTTAGGATACTGAGCCAGTTCTCTGCTTTCTATGTTGACAAATCTTTGATACTAATGAGTTCTTTACCCACTTCATTACTTGGTATAGAGAACCTGTCAATATCTTTTATTGAGTGCAGTGATTGGTACATGTTTATTACCTTTCTAGTTTTTCAATTCGGGTTGCATAGCTGTAACGTCTCCACTTAACTAGTGTAGCTCTGTTACGTCATTAGTTGGCCGTGTGTTTATAGTCTTAACCTTGTTTCCAGATTTAATCTTTCACGACATTATGGCCTCGACTTTTTTTTTTTTTTTGGGGGGGGGGATTTTCTTTTAATCTTGTCCTTAATCTCTTGGTATTTTATTACTCCTTCTATCGTCGATAGGTATGTGAGCCTTGCTTTGTCTATGTCCCTACAGTCCTTCATCTGTTTATGTTTACTATGGTACATGTGTCTATCCCAAACTCCATCTTGATACCTGGAGTATGTATCATGACTATTTCCTTATCATATTTCCCGAACAGCTTGATGTCATCAATGAACATCAAGAGGTTTATTCTCAAGTCTCTAGGGACCCATTCTGTTATTCTTCTTGTCTCTACTATCTGTCATTCTCATTATATATCCTGCCCATGTTCATTCGTTTTTTTTTACATTTTGATATATCCTCTACTTTTGTTTGCTCTCGGATCAACGTGGGTCTTTTCTGTCTCTTAGTGTTATTCCCGTCATTGATCTTTCCATAGATCTTTGAGTTGTAACTAGCTTATGTTCTAAGGCTTTAGTAAGGCTACAAGTTTCTTATGTATCCCATTGGATTTTTTTTTTTACAAAAAGTGGCATTTTATTTTCCATAATCTCATTTTGTTTGCCAAAAGCTCTTCATCTCATGCTGATACTTCTTTTAACTTCGGCCTCATGACCTAAGGAAACCTTTACTGTCTTCCCTAATTACGTATAATCAATAACAATCCCTTGAGGTTAGTCCATGACCCTTATTTCTTGTCTTTCTGCATTTTCCTTGACATTAAATTAGTTTTACTCATATTATTTTTTTAGCTTTATTATGGAGTTTCTCTTAAATATGTGAATTTGATTAAGTGCGTTCGTGAGCATAGCAAGTGTAAAGTTAATGTTAGTGAAGTTCTATCAAATGAATTTCCAGAGAACAAGGGAGTGTGTTGTCACCCATATTGTT
>NC_090755.1:52694560-52697060 GCF_036898095.1 Palaemon carinicauda | reverse complement strand
CTCCAAGTAAAGCTAGTATCATACTTCTGATATGAAAAAATGTTCATATATTATTCTAAAACGTTTTGCACTGCAAGGCGGAAAATGCTTGAACGTAACATGTTTGAAAGTTGTAAAGTGACGAACATACGTGAGAGCTCTATGCACTACCAAGTATTCATTGACTGGAGCATTTAGTGAGCGGAGTTTTTTTATATACAGTGTTAGAGAAGAGATTGTAATGTAACATCGAAGTGTACCACAGTTTGGAATTACAGTATGAATATCTAAGTCAATCCATAAATTAGTGAACATATGTCTTTACACGTTTCATTGCCAAAGTTGGTATATCCCTTTTTTTGTCATTTAGTTTACCTTGATAGGAATATTTGGTCCATGAAAGTACATGTCGCTTAGCAAAATGTTATTACTACCGTATCCAAGAGTGAAAAATTCACTTCATATCAGTACCATACCATACAAGTATCAATGATATAAGTGGTTATGCTCAATGTTGGAGATACATATATAGAAATAAATATAGACAGACGCACATGGGCTATTATAATAAGTGAATTCTGACTGCATTGATCTCTTTCATTACTCAGGTGTCAAGAAAAAGACTGAAGGCCCAGATTGTGGATGAAATATTGGAAATTATTCAGCAAGATGAAGACGAAAATCATAGTGATGTTATTATAGTTCCTCCGGATGTTGATGAGTTGACTAACCATGAAGTCTTTGAAGACGAAGGAGTGACTGGCGATGCTTTAATTCAAGATGTTTCTTGTACTATCGAACTGCACGATGAACATAGAATTAACGAGAATGCTGATGAATGAGGAAACTGCAGTATCACCACTGACGACAACCAACCGAAGAAAGAAACGAAAATTATGCGATTCAGTGCCCAACTAGAGATATACTAGACCACAGTACTCTAAAGTAAAGGAGAGAGTAGCTTCTTACAGCGATCATATGAAAAAAAATGAAAGATTTACAGTTCCTGATTCCAGTTGAGTTGTTTGAACAATTACTCACCCCTGATATATACGATCATATAGTGAAGGAAACAGTTAGATATGCGTCTACATACAAGAATAACATGGACTTCATACTGAGTGTGGATGAACTGGAAGCGTTTGTTGGTATTTTGTTGTTTTCCAGCTACCACAAAGTACCTTCAGAAAGAGGATATTGGTCAAACGATGAGGATTTTGGAGTATCAATAGTGAAAAGGGCAATGGCCAGAAACAGGATTCAAATGATCATAAACTATGTTCATTTCACCGATAATGCTACTGCTGAAGAACGTACACTGTGTATGATACACAAGATAGAGGGCTCAAACTAATGCCACGTATTACCATGTTTCAAGAATCCTTCCTAAAATTTGTAGTGTTTGAGGAGAATTTCTCAGTTGAGGAAATGATTGTGCACTATTATGGACATAACACTCTCAAGAAATTCATGCGGGGCAAACCAATTCAATTTGGGTATAAATTTTGGGCATTGTGTGGGGTGTCAGGATACTGCTAATATTTTGATTTGTATTGTGGCAAAGGGTCTGTTAATGACGAAAACATCAGTTTGTTGTTCGGTTCTAAGGTGGTGCTGAATATGCTCTCAGTTGTAAATAACCCATTCTCTTTTATTGAATACTTCGATGATTTGTTCACTGACTATGCGTTGCTGTTGCATTTGAGGAATTTGGGATTTAATGCCAAGGGGACAATGAGAGAAAACAGGATCATTAATTGCTCATTGACGGAATCAAATGCAATGAAAAAAAAAAAAGGAAAGGAACATATGATTACAGGTTTGATTGCAGTGAAGAAATCCTCATTGTGAAATAAGTGGACAACAAATGTGTTACAATTGGCACAAATCATGACACAGCACAACCAATAATGAATGTACAGCGTTGGCGGCGAGAATCTAAGTCAAAAGGAAATGTCCCTTAACCAAATGTTTTATATTACTATACTATGAATGTGGGAGGAGTTAATAAGCACGACTGGTTTGCTGGGAAATACTCAATTACAATAAAGAGGAAAAAGGGTATTGAAACTTATTCATACGTTTGTAAGATATGACGATGATAAATGCTTGGATTGTGCATAGGGTGGAGCATGGGAGCGATCAGTTGAGCATGACTCTTCTCGAATTCAAGAGACAGGTATGCATCGCTTATCTGAAGGGATAAAAAACGAGAGCTGCCCTTGGAAAAAGAAGAACTCAGGCTCTCCAACCACTCCTTCAGAGGTGAGATTTGACAACAAAGGTCACTTTTTGTTGAAACGAGAACAACGGCGATGCCAAAACAAACCATGTTCTAGTAAACCAAGAACTTAATGTGAAAATGTACTGTAACCTTGTGTTGAAAAAGTTGAATGAAGATTTTTTTTCACGTCATTTTTTATTAAGTAGAAACCGTTTATATTTATTTTCTTCTGAAAAGGGAAATATTCTTTCATTTGTCTAGAGTGTATACATATCAACCCAGTTTCCTCATTTGTTG
>NC_090755.1:52677060-52692060 GCF_036898095.1 Palaemon carinicauda | reverse complement strand
CACACACACACAGCTCTCTCTCTCTCTCTCTCTCTCTCTCTCTCTCTCTCTCTCTCTCTCTCTCTCTCTCTCTCTCTCACAAGAAAAGCAACAGCGCAGGGCACTTTGCTCTTATATCCAAAGCCAGATGTCATAGAAATTTTCTGCACATAGGTTTCATCCTTGATGCAGTATCCTTGGAATAGTTCGAAGGCAAAGCCACATCTCAAACAGATTCTCTGGCTATATATATATATATATAGATATATATATATATATATATATATATATATATATATATATATATATATATATATATATATATATATATATATATATATATATATATATATATATATATATATATATATATATATATATATATATATATATATATATATATATATATATATATATATATATATATATATTAGATGTAGATTGTTATTTCAAACAGAAGAAAATATGCAGGAATTGTAGAATCATATATAATTAGAAGAAAGTTAAGAACTATACCTTAATCAAAATTAGATATGCCTAAAATAGTTGAGATAAGACACTGGAAGGTGACTGACCTCTCTGCACATGTGGTCAAGATGATCAGCTTTCTTCTTCTTCTTCTTCTTTTTCTTCTTCTTTTTCTTCTCAGAGTATTCCTCTGAAGTAAACAACACCTGCTGTCCGCTTCTCCTTATTTTGTGATATGATGACCTTGATGACTACGTGATTGTTAGGACCCTTCAAGAGGCAAATGTGGATTTAATAAAATCATGGATCACAGAGAAACTCAGCTATCCCATTAAGGAATGTATAATATATTGTGGCATCCAGGACGTTCTTGATGAGGACACTACCATGGAAGGAATCACTGATTGTCTTGGCACATTAGTTGCTGAACTCAAAAATAAGAACGAAAATACCGTTGTAAAAGTATGTGAACTAGTTCCCACTTTAAAGTCAGATGATCTGGCAGGTAGGATTAATTTATTTAACGAAAATATATGTAAATGGTGCTGTGATAATGATGTAACCTTTATCAAAACTAATGATTACTTTAAACTGGGAACTGGTGAGGTGGATGTACATTGCTATGATTGGCATGAAGATTTTGATTATGATAATCTGAGTAGAATCGGTGCAATAAGATTATTAGATGCTATATCTTCTACGTCTCGAGTAAAAATAGTTTCAAGTGATTGGTCAAATAGAAAGCACTTGCCTCTAATAGTTAATACAAATAGAAATGCGCCGTTTCAGGTGAAAGATAGTAATCAAACAAATAGGACTATGTTACGAAATCAGAGTAGATGAAGGGTTGAGAATCGTGATCCTCCTTATTCTCAAATGAACTTCAATGCCAGACACAGGTTCCCTGACACACGCATTTATAATAGAGGACATGAAGATCACCATAGGGAAAATAATTATAGGCTTCAAAATCGTGAAGCTCATTATAAAGCTCATTACCAGCAAAATGGCAATAGTTTCATGAACAGAAATAGAATGGGATGCTTTAATTGTGGCGAATTCAACCATGTAATGTATGTCAGGAATATGGACATAAGAGTAGACTTTGCACCAAATATAATCATAATTATCATTGAGTAGTAGGCCAAGATGACAGTGCCGCACAGTAATTATCTGAAAATGTTTTATATTAATGCACAATCTTTATTATGTCACAAACACGAAATAGAGCTTTTGGTAACACAACACAAAATTTATGTATTGTGCACAAGTGAAACATGGGTCTTCGAAAATGAGTGATGGTTTCGCTAATATACCATCTTATAATTTATACAGAGAGGACCATGGCAGAGGTGGTGGGGTCTGTGTGTATGTAAGAGACCATTTAAAGGTAACCGAGTTTGATAACAGCGTTGAGAAGCAGGAGGGAGTTGAATGTAAGTGGTTAACTCTACAGCACCGCTATTTACCCTCAGTTATTATTGGTTGCTTCTACCGCCATCCTAAATCTACTGTAGATTCTTTTAATTTTATTTTAGACTCTCTTAAAAACGTAGTTCTCAGGAACAAACCTATTTTTATATTCGGTGATTTTAATGATGACCTTCTTAAAGCTGGTAATAAAATGGCTGGACTTATTGATAGTGTAAAGTTAGACCAACTGATCGACAGGCCTACTAGAGTAACTTCGAATTCATCAACTTTGATAGACCTCTTCATCACTAATAACAAAACTATGGTAACTAAATTAGAAATATTGCCGGGCCCAATCACAGACCATGAAGCAATTAGTATTTTAGTGAATATGAAAAAACCAAAACGCTCTCCCATTTATAAAACTTTCCGCTGTTTACGGAATTATTCACAGAATACATATTGTAACTTACTACTTAATGAAGTGAACACTCTAAACACTATCTTGCATACAGATGACGTAAGTATTCAAGTTAATACGTTAACTAACGTCATGAATCTACGCATTGATACTTGCACTCCCATTGTGACAAGACAATTACTACACAGCCCAGCCCCTTGGATATCAGAGCAAATAAGGTCTGCGATAAAAGAAAGAGATCAAACAAGATCCTTATAATGAACTACTTAGGGAGAATTATAAAGATAAGAAAAAGACAGTTAAATTAGTAATTGACGCTAGTCGTAAAGAACATTACAACAATGAATTTAAAATAAATATAAATGATATCTCAGCTACATGTAAAACTGCCAAAAAGATGCTTTCGAACGTCACTAATAATGAATTTTGAGTTAATTGAAAACAGCGAGGATATATTAACCAAAACAGAAAGTTTTAACGATTTTTTTTCTGATGTAGGAAAAAGTACTTTTGAAAAAGCTCAAGAGGATTTGGCAAATAATGATATCCTGTTGCAAGATATCAATCACATTGATAATTTTAATGACAATTTATCTGTTTTTAGACCCTCACCTGTTGATTACGAGACTGTGATTTTAACTATTAAAAGTATGAAGGAGACCAATGCGTGTGGACCAGATGGAATCTCTCTCCGTTTTATAAAAGATTCATTATTTATAACAGCTTTTTACCTTACGATCATCGTTAATACATCAATAGTAACTAATGTATATCCTGAAATGTGGAAAATTCCGTATGTAGTCCCTGACTATAAAAGTAGAGATAAAGATTTAGTGGGTAATTACAGGCCTATCTCTTTGCTGCCTGTCCTGTCAAAAATTCTGGAAAAAATAGTTGCTAAACAATTAACCTCATATTTAGAATTACATAAGCTTCTTTCCAAAACTCAACACGGTTTTAGACCAAAATTATCTACTGAGACTGCATTACTCCAGATATCTGATAAAATATACAACAATATGGAAAATAAGAAGATTTCTCTACTTTTGCTTTTGGACCTATCAAAAGCATTTGATAGTGTAAGTCATGAAATTTTACTCAGAAAATGCGAGATGTTGAATATTGATACAGCCTGGTTTCGAAGTTATCTTACCAACCGCCATCAAATTGTTAAAATAAAAATACTATTTCTTCCACCAAACTAGTATCATTTGGAGTTCCACAAGGTTCAATTTTGGGACCAATTTTATTCATTATATTCGTTAATGACCTAGTTAATTACCTGCCCCACTGCTTTGTGGTTCAATATGCTGACGATACTCAAATTCTTATTGAAGGTGATAGTAACGACGTAAAAGCTATCGTGGAACGAGCTAACAACATATTATCTATGGCCAAAGTTTACTTTAAAAAAAAATGGTTTATTTATTAAATACTGCAAAAACACAAAGTATCTTTATAGGAACAAGGCAATATTTAAATCGCATTAATCCGAATCTGACAATAAATTTTGAAGGCAGTCAAATCAAACCTCTAAGCAGTGTTAAGAACCTTGGGGTTTACTTCGATAATTATATGACTTTTGGGACGCACATAGACAAAATTCACAGGAAAGTTATGGGAACCTTAATATATTTGAATAGAGTGAAAAATTATTTTGTACTCCAAACACGCTTAATTGTAGTACAATCTTTAGCTCTAAGTTTGATCAATTATTATCTCACCGTCTGGGGGTCAGCGAATAATAAGCACCTGAGTAAAGTACAAAAAATACAGAATTTTGCAGCTCGTGTGGCCCTTGGGACAGTGAGTAAATATGATCATATCACTCCGCATCTAATAAAACTGGGCTGGTTAAAAGTTAAAGAGAAATACAGATATGATGTATGTATTTTAATCTTTAAGATTTTAAGAGGTATTTTACCAGAGTGGCTATATAATCTTCAGACTGTAAACTCAATTACCAGACAGGCTAACAGTTTGTTCGAAAGGAGAGTTCGAACTGATATGGGATCGAGAGAGATGACAGTGAGGGGTCCCCATTTTTGGAACAGTATACCAGTCTCTTTAAAGGAAACTAATTCGTTACTGTTGTGACGGGCCGAGAGAGGGTTATGAACTCAAAGGCAGGATGCAATCAACTGAGTTATTTAATAAGGAACACTCTCCTTTATATACAAAACCTAAAGGCAACAGGACATAACATGTTCGAGAGACAGACAATGTTACAGAGCAAAACTGGAGACATGATCATTCAGGTTCTTCTTAGTGCGAGGGAAGAGCGCAGATACAAGCATAATATATACAAAAGGAATTATATACAATTGTGTGACACACGGTTGGTACATGGCTTCCCCCCTAAAAATGACATACTGTACATGTTAAATAGGGCGCCCTGATCTAGAGAGGCGAACTGTAGGCGGGTCATCTGGCAGAAGATAAGCAGGGTTTAGACGATCAATGGAGACCCAGTCTTCTTTGCCACGAATGTTTAGTAGGAATGCTTTCGGACTGCGTCGGATCACAAGGAAAGGACCCGTGTAAGGGGGCGTTAGTGGTGGCTTGCTAGTGTCGTTGCGCAGGAAAACGTGCGTTGCAGAGTGCAAGTCCGTTGGTATGTGATGCTTCGCTGGGGGCTTGTAAGTCTGGCGGCACGGAGTAAATTTTCCCACGACGTGACTTAAGCGCTGGAGATCGTCGTCGGAGGTTGTAGAAGGAAAAAATTTGGCAGGGACGACCAACGGGTCGCCATACACCATTTCAGCTGCCGAGACATCGAGGACGTCTTTAGGAGTGGTCCTTAGTCCAAGGAGGACCCAGGGAAGCTGAGTAAACCTGTTGCAATCCTTGCAGCGGGACATCAAAGCTGCTTTGAGGGTGCGATGAAAACGTTCAACCATTCCATTGGCAGCGGGGTTGTAGGCCGTTGTCTGATGTAGGGTGATGCCCAGGAGATTCGCTAATGATGTCCACAATTGAGAGGTGAAAGTGGTTCCCCTGTCAGAAGTAATATGCTCAGGGATACCGAATCTTGAAATCTATCCAGAGAGTAAGGCAGATGTACATGAAGCGAACGTTGCAGTTTCCATGGGAATGACTTCAGGCCAACGGGTGGAGCGGTCGATGACTGTAAACAGGTAACGATATCCTTGTGATGTGGGTAGGGGGCCTACAACGTCGACGTGAATGTGTGCGAAACGACGCTGAGGTTGAGGAAAGGTGCCCACTCCTGAATCCGTGTGTCGATGTACCTTGGAAGTTTGGCAAGAAGTACAGGCGCAGACCCAATCCTTAGCATCCTTAGAAATGCCGTGCCAAATGAACTTTGCCTTCAGCAGCTGTGCAGTAGAACGGCACGAGGGATGTGAAAGGCCGTGAATGAAATCAAACACCTGTCGGCGCATGGGAGCAGAAATCCAAGGTTGTGGTCTACCAGTACTGACGTCACAGAGGAGGGTGGTGTTGGAGTCTTCGAGGGGAAAGTCTTCCCAACGGAGGGACGTGCAGGATGTCTTACAAGCTTGATACTCTTGATCCTGTCGTTGGGCTTCAGCCAGGGCGTTGTAATCCAATCCCAGTTGAACGGCAGCCAACGTGTTTCTTGACAGGGCATCGGCAACGGGATTCATTTTCCCAGGGACGTATTGGAGGGTGCAATTGTATTCAGCCACGGCGGAGAGATGTCGGCGTTGACGGGCGGACCAGGCGTCAGACTGTCGAGTGAAGGCGTGCACCAGAGGCATGTGGTCTGTGCGAATGACGAAGGTCGTACCTTCTAAGAAATGGCGAAAGTGACGGACAGCCAAGTGCACCGCCAGCAATTCTCGATCGAAGGTAGAATAACCCGATTCTGCCTTGGACAGTTTTCTGCTGAAGAAGGCCAATGGGCGGGGCGAGCCTTTGACCACCTGCTCGAGTACTGCACCAATAGCGACGTCGCTGGCATCGGTGGAGAGAAGGAGAGGGGCATGTAGGATAGGAAAAGTGAGAGCCGCAGCAGTTGATAGGGCCTTCTTTGCATTGCAGAAGGCTGCTTCTTGAAGGGGACCCCACTTCAGGTCTTTTGGCTTGCCCTTGAGGGAGGCGTAGAGGGGAGCAAGAGTGGCGGCAATGGCTGGCAGAAAACGGTGATAATAGTTGATCATGCCCAAGAATTCCTGCAGAGCTTTGACGGTCGAGGGTGCGGGGAAGTTCTGAACGGCTGCTATCTTCTCAGGGAGGGGATGTACTCCTTCAGGAGTGATACGGTGCCCTAAGAACGACACTTCGTTGGCTCCAAAGGTACACTTGTCGTACCGGACTACAAGGCCGTTTTGTTGCAGGCGGTCGAGCACGATGTGCAGGTGACGGAGGTGTTCCTCTTTTGAGGAGGAGAACACAAGTATGTCGTCCACATAACATACACAGAAAAGGAGGTCCCCTAAGATGCCATCCATGAGACGTTGAAACGTTGCCCCAGCATTACGAAGGCCAAAACAGGAGTAATTGAAGGTGTATGTACCAAACGGAGTGGTGATGGCGGTCTTGGGGATGTCTTCTGGTTTCAAAGGCACCTGATAATACCCCTTCAGGAGGTCGAGCGTAGAGAAAACCTTCGCTGTGTGCAGGTAGGAGGTCACGTCGGCAATGTTTGGGAGGGGGTAGTGACCCGGTTCTGTTTGCATGTTCAGGCGCCTGTAATCCCCGCACGGACGGAGGGAGCCGTCTTTCTTCAGAACGATGTATAAGGGTGACGACCATGGGTTGGAGGCCTTTTGGCAAAGGCCCATTTCCTCCATTTCGGCGAACGTCTGTTTGGCGGCTGCCAATCGTTCCGGTGCCAGACATCTGAATTTTGCGAAGTCTGGGGGTCCCGTCGTCTTGATATGGTGATAAATATCGTGCTTGGCAGGAACCGTGGGCGTTTGGCGAAGTTCTGGACGGAAAACTTCCGGGTACGACGTGAGGAGGTGGGCGTAGGCATCCGTGGGTGCGCTGATGTTGAGAGCGAGGTTAGAGAAGCGGGTTAAAGAGGTGTCAACAAGTACGAGTCTGCGTTGACCAATCGTCGGTGGGCGACATCGACCAGAAGGTGGAAATGAGAGAGGAAATCCGCACCGAGGATTGGCATTGTGACGTCAGCAACGAGAAACTTCCAATTGAATTTACCATTTCCGAACGATAATGTGAGGTTCTCGTAACTGTAGGTGGGTATCGCAGATCCGTTGGCAGCTACCAAGAGGATGCTGGCAGATGTAGACAGACTACGTCGTGCCTTGAAGAGTTTCCTTGGCAAAAGAGAACGACAAGCACCCGTGTGTACCAAAATTCGCACGCCCGTTCCTCCATCCTGTAAAAAGAAAAGATTAGAAACACGGGAGGCCACCGCCACAAGCAATGGCCTACTTACACGTTTTTTGGCCACTGACAAGCCTTGGCACATTTCTTCGCGGTTGCCCCGAATCTGAAGTGGTAGTAGCAAAACTGCGGCGGATGGGAGGTAGTAAGTGGCAGTAGAAGTCGTTCGTTGGGGCGCGAGGGATTGGTGGGTGGTGGGTGGCTTTGTCCCTGCTTCGGCACGTCACGGGGTAGGCGTGTATGTCCTACGGCATTCATGTCAGCTTCGGTTGACGTTGAATAGGCATCCTCGTCGTCAGGGGTGGAGGCGTTGATGGAGGTCTTGAAGTGGCTGTCCATAAGGGCGTCGGCTTTGGTCATCAAGTCTTTTATGGGTAAACTATCGACATCGGCTATGGCAGCGCGTACAGGTTCGGGTAAACGGCGTATCCAAAGGGCATGAAGTAGGTTCACCTCACGAGGAGAGCCGTCTGCGGCAGGTTGAAGGCGAGCGATACTGGTCATTTTCCTGAGGGCAAGCGAAGCCCTTTGGTCCCCCAACGGTTGTTGCGAGAGCTGAAAAAGCTTTGCTATACGGGCGGCTGGCGACGGCGAGTACTGCTGCAGAAGGTATATTTTGAGGGCGTCATACGCTATTGGGGTGTCTCCTTGTTCACAAAGCCAGTCGGATATTTCTGGGAAGGTGTCCTCGGGTATCACCGCGAGAACATAATCCGCTTTGGTGGTTGAGCGAGTCATGCCCCTGATACGAAACTGGACTTCTGCGCAGTGAAACCAAGCAAACGACTCTCCGCTGGCAAACGATGAAAGTTTGAATGGAGCGGCCGCAGCACCAACTGCCGTAGAGTCCGCCATAGTACCAATGATGAAGGGGCGAGGGTGTGGGGGTGGGAGGCAGTGGGAGCGAGTCGACTTCCGGGGTCACCAATGTGACGGGCCGAGAGAGGGTTGTGAACTCAAAGGCAGGATGTAATCAACTGAGTTGTTTATTAAGGAACACTCTCCTTTATATACAAAACCTCAAGGCAACAGGACATAACATGTTCGAGAGACAGACAATGTTACAGAGCAAAACCGGAGACATGATCATTCAGGTTCTTTTTAGTGCGAGGGAAGAGCGCAGATACAAGCATAATATATACAAAAGGAATTATGTACAATTGTGTGACACACGGGTGGTACACCGTCTTTTAAATACAAATTAAAAGAAACATCTTTTAAATGGTACTTGATCTTTATATTATATCTTACATTTAATATTTTTGCTACTTATATTTATATCTATATTTAAAAGTGTTATAATGTGTTAGTTTAATTTTACCTTTGAGCTTTATAGATTTTTATGATGTTTTATGGTTTTCAATGTTTTAACAACTTATATTTCTATCAATACTTTTAATGTTCTAATAATATGGTTTTTTATGCTCTTAACGTTTTAAATGCATATATCTTTATACATTTTGTTTTTCTCCTGACTTTTATAAGACTCGTGGTTATAGTTTTAAATGCCTTTTTATTATTTTGCGTACGTATATTTTTATCAATACTTTTAAAACTTTTATATTATGTTTAGTTTCTCTGTGTACTTGATGCTTTGGATTATCCTTACCATGGATATTGATATCCAATGCATAAATTGGAAATAAAGAATTATTATTATTATTACTATTATTATTATCCCGAGGGGACCGAAGTTAGTACAAATGAGCTCAGCTGAGCAGAGCCCAAGATAAAAGAGTTGCCCAAATGTTAACAAATTATTCAGAGAGGAGGAGTATATACACTATTTTTTCTATCTTATTTCGATGCTTGGGTTTTCGATATAATATACATCAAAATGAGTGTATGAAAACTCAGTTTCTTTAAGATTTATTATAGAAATCAGCGAAAGAAATAATCAAACTATTAAGATGTAATAAAACCAAATATACAATATTCTATAGATTACAGTTCTCTAAAATTAAGCAACAGCCGGTAGAAAGAAATTAAGACTAATAAGAAAAGAACAAAACAAAGATCTAAGATAATACAGAAAATCTCCAAGAAAAGTAGTTATACCAATAACTATATCGGGACAACCTCTCTGATGTCTAAGGTAAAATAATGACCCAATTACAATAACAAAAGTCGAGATCAATTAAACCTGTGATGAATTATATTTCTAAATTACCTGAGTCACTACCACAAACTGTTTTATTCATTACTTAGAATGAAATGAGAAATGAAATGTTCTTAACATTCAGTTTGATATTTATAAAAGAAGGAGTTATTCAGTAATATTAAAGTAGAATGTTTCTTGTTTTTGACTTGGTATTCAAATGATTACAGAATTCAATATTACATTGTTGTTGTTAGCTGACTGTATAAATGGCTTATGTGACGAACAATCCGTTAGTTTTCAAAGTGTCGGAAAAGATTAATATTTCAGATCTCGGCAAAGTTTTCTTTACTCGCAATAATATATTCAAAGTTACGTTCGGCTCAATAAATTGCGTGCAAGCAGATATTACGGGTGAACGAGAATTCTGTTGGGTCGCATATATTATTTCTTGATTCATGAGACAAGTGATTGGTTCTTCAACGTACGTTACTGTTTTATTTATCGTCTCCTTTTTATCCAAAACTGATTTTAAGGTATTAGAAGACTTATAGAATTTTCCTTTGATATACACACCGTGTTTGGCAGGAGCTAAGGTAATGTTTTGAGTACCCATAGACGGGTATCCTATAATTACAGCTGGATACATATCAATGTTTTGTACAACGATGAAGGTATCGGCAAACGTGCGCTTACCGACCTTGTATTGAACATGAGTTACTCCTATTACATTTAATTCATTATTTCCTATACCCGAGAGCCTTACTCCGGACTTTCCTATAGGGAAGTTCGAAAATAACAAGTGGTGAGTCCTCAAATCCATGATATTACGTGGACTACTAGAATAAAAAAATAATGTGAAGGATCGGTGTTCTAAATTTACAGCATATAATGTTGGCCGTAACTCATTTTGGCTTATTATTTCGTGAATTGGTTGCAAATATACGGGAACCTGCACTGATTTATTGGATTCGGCCGTGTGTTTCATAGGAAAATCTATTGCCTCACAATGATCTGGTAAATTATTAAATGCATTATTTGATAAAAAAGATGTTGATATGAATGACCCAACAACACTCTCTCCCCAAATGGAGTTAACTACGTGGTATTTGCTTTGCTTTGCACATTCGGAAAATTTGTCTGACCTTGCGAGTTCTGGCGAGGCGGCCCAGGAACAGAGTTACTTGAAGCACTATTTGTTTGTTTTGATTTTGAACAGTATTGCCGCTCGCCTGTTTCTTCTTATTCAACTGAGGATTCTTCTTTTTATTTCCATAGGGAACTGTTTGCGTGTTTCTAGGATTCTGCTGTTGATTTCGCGAGAAGCATCGATTATATGAATGGGTTGAACTGTTATGAATTGAACAAAATCCCGTCCTACAGTCTGCAATCATGTGACCTTGACGTTTGCAATTGTAACGAGTCATCCCTGCAGCTTGATTATTATTAACTACGTTTACTTGTTGTGGCTTAATTTCAATTTTTTACAAAAACTTGAGTAAGCAAGGGATCAAGGTCAGTACACTAAGACATGTGTTTTTTTATCTGTTTATACACATCTAGTTCCGTACTTTCGGGTGTTAGCTTTTTATCAAAACACCGCACTAAAGCTTCAGGCAACATAACTGTCATGCAAGTTCAATTCATTAGCCGTAAGAAATCTTATACGGCGATGTTATCTCCTGTAACCCATGTGGAATTACGTAAATTATCTTGATATTCATTCAGCCGGTTGGCAATGAGTGCCGCCCGTTCTATAACATTAGGCTGAGTCATAGTGGCTTGATTAAGTATGTTTCTTAACGCCAAAACTACGTCTAAAGCTTCTTCACCACCATATATTGCATGTAGCCTAACTTTGAAATTGTCCCATGTAACTGCCTCTTGGAAAGAGACTCCTCTAAGATACGCGCTTGCATCTCCTTTAGCAAAGTCTATGAAACTTTTAGCTTCTTGTAATTGTACAAACGGGTCTGTGATGCCTTTTGCGTTTAAATGAGCATCTACTGACGAGATCCATGACTCGACATTCTGAGGCAGGAACCCATTGACCCGACCTTGAAAAGGAACATTAGCTGATCTTGCACTCACTAGAGTAACAACGGGAGTGGGGTTAATGGGTCCAGGACTCACAGGTGGTGTTATGTTAACTTTAACTTTTTTCCTATCACTACGATTCCTTGCGATCCTATCAAAATATCTATGTGAATACACACGTCCACTGCGTAAACGCATATGCACTATACAATAAAGATGTGTTGCAGATTATAACAAAGTCCCCCAAAATGATGATATCAAGACAGTTGATGTGATAAAGATATTTCCCGAGAACTTCTGAAAGAAAACAGAATTAGCACAAAGAGAAAAAAAAAACTCGGCAGCTGAGAATTCGTAGTTAAATATAGATTCCTTTAATGAAGGAAGATTAAAATTTTATATATAACTCACCCCAGCAATAATGGACGATCGACTCGTGACATAAAACACTTCACTGAAAAAAACCTGAATGGATAAAGGATGTACTTAGCTTTTATATATGTGTGAATAATGTTTTGATCCGATGACGTCACGTCCTCTCTCTCTCTCTCTCTCTCTCTCTCTCTCTCTCTCTCTCTCTCTCTCTCTCTCGTTTGCAGGAAGAGTGTAGCTGGCGTGATGACCTTCGACTTGTTTATTCGATGACTGTTTCACTTCCCGATGTGATTCTTGAATATATGTGATGAATGTTGTTCACTAAACGTTGATATAGATACTAAAATTCGTCTCGATGAAGGACATTTCTTCGTATTCTTAGGATGCTTACTGATGCTTGTTGATTGAAGATCCTGTTTCCTCAGATTATATCTGATTTATAGCTGATATTCAATGATACCATCACTTCGGTAGACGTAGATACTTCGTTTAAATTGTAGATTTATTACTGTCATAAAACTGCTGCTTATTACTGTTGTAACCGCTGATTATTACTGTTGTAACCGCTGATTTTTACTGTTGTAACCGCTGATTGTTACTGTTGTAATCGCTGATTGTTACTGTTGTAATCGCTGATTGTTACTGTTTTAATCGCTGCTACCAATTGAATTGTTAGTGTACGCATGTTGTACGTACACATTGTGGTTCCATCTTCATGTCTCTTCAATGTGATATAGAAATATTAGACTTATAGGTTTCTTCCTATTAATAAGTCAAAGTTTTAGGTTAACTTTAAACAATTTATTGATAGCTCCATCACTGGAGTATGGATGGTTTGGTTGGATGACCATCCAGTATGAAAAGATGAATAGAACTGATTTAAAATAGGCTCGCGTCGATATCGTAACACTAGCTATCTCAGCATTTTATATAAATACAAAGTGGAATGATCACGTAGCCTTATGGCCGGAAGTCAGGTGATTCCGGTAAGGCTCAATAGGTCAACTGCTTCCCACGGGAGGCGTTGTGACTTGTTTACAAGAGATACATAAAAGTTTTTTCATGCAATGCTTTCCAAGCATTGCTTAGCATGGTCTAGTTTCACATCCTGTTATGGCGCTCTTGTTGCACTCCTAATTCGCCAATGACCCCTTGGGTCATGGGTTTATTAATGTACAGTATACATTAGATATATATGTATATATATATATACATATATATATATATATATATATATATATATATATATATATATATATATATATATATATATATATATATATATATATATATATATATATATATATATATATATATATATATATATATATATATGAGTGGATGTATGTATTATCATATTATAGTCCTGTGGTCTAGGAAAAAAAATATAATATATATATATATATATATATATATGAGTGGATGTATGTATTATCATATTATAGTCCTGTGGTCTGGGAACAAAAATATAATATATATATATATATATATATATATATATATATATATATATATATATATATATATATATATATATATATATTTATATATATATATATATATATATATATATATATATTTATATATATATATATATATATATATATATATATATATATATATATATATATATATATATATATATATATATATATATATATATACATACATACTTATATATATATATATATATATATATATATATATATATATATATATATATATATATATATATATATATATATATATATATATATATATATATATATATATATATATATATATATATATATATATATATATATATATATATATATATATAAGATAAATATATCACACAACCAATCGAGTTCTAAACTCACCTGCTTATTTTTACATTAGTCTATTATATGTTATATTTGGAAACAACCAAACTCTGAGAAGATTATACAACTCCCAGACAGCGATACATAAAATCACTTAATATCCGAAGGTCTTTTAAATACACTAAAAAAAGTGGGTAATCATTATCAAGAATTATTGTATTGAAACTACCTGTTACTTCGATTTTTTAACTGGGATACGAGTGAGTACTGAAATAAATACTGGTGATTGAAATGATATACGCTTTACAAAAACAAATACATTTTATGAAAATTTACAACACTTTGTAAGAATTTACATAAAAAAAGTAGATCACTCGAAATATTAAGTCTGAACCAAAACTTAGATTAAGACAAAAGAAATAATTACACTCTGAAAATTATATAATCACTTGACTCGAAATGTTAAATATTCATGAAAGCCTTAAAATAAGAAATAGATACCTATGAAAATTATACAATCACTTGTTTCACTGGAAATAAAATTTTACACAATACCAGGACTCACCACAACAACATAAATTTCAAATTTCTGGCAAATTTGCTGCAATATTTGAACACACTACAAACAATATACTTTGGGGCACAAAATCACTTTGGAGAGATCACACTATAGGTGCTTTGAGAGAGAGGGATGAACTTTGGCTCGTTCATAAGACATGTTGTTTCTTTCATAACTCTGACCATCCTTTACATTCAGATCTCCCAGGACAATTCTATCCTGTTCGTAATACTAGGCAGGCAGTTAATTCTAATAGCCAGGCCCTCTCCATCACGAGGCTCAATACTACGCAGTACTCAAGAAGTTTTATTCCAGCTGTGACCAAGTTGTGGAATGATCTTCCTAATCGGGTGGTTGTATCAGTAGAACTTCAAAAGTTCAAAGTTGGAGCAAATGCTTTTTTGTTGACCAGGCGGACATGAGTCTTTTTATAGTTTATTTATGACATATTTGTTTTTGTTGTTGTTAATAGTTTATATATGACATGTCTGTTTTGACGTTGTTACTT
>NC_090755.1:52649560-52659560 GCF_036898095.1 Palaemon carinicauda | reverse complement strand
GGAATGCAAGCGTGAGAGATTGTTTGCATTTGGGTTGATTCAGATATGTAAGGATGTAGCGACTACGTGTGAAGATTGCCAGAAAGGGAAGTATCAGAGAGTTCATGCTAATACCCCTGTTTTGAGATTACGTATGAAAGAACCATTTGAGTTGTTTGTGATTGATTGTGTTTCGTTGCCTATGACTGCGAGGGGACACATGGGAATGATTATTATGGTTGATCACATGAGTAAGTTTACGTATGCAGTGCCTATAAATAATAAAAGGAGCGAAACTGTAGCGAGAATGCTAAGTCAAGTGATGTTGCCTATGTGTGTGTGTGTAAGCCTGCGAAAATGTTAAGTGATAATGGACCTGAGTTTGTTGGATGGGAGTTTGAGGAGATGTTAAGAGAATGGGGTATTGAACATCTGTATTCGACTCCTTATATGTCAAGTGCGAATGGGTTGGCTGAAAGGACTGTAAGAACATTAACTGAAATTTTGCGAATGATGAGTCCATGTGATAATGATTGGGATTTTTATGTTGGTAGAGCATTGTGGGCTTATAATGCAACAGTGCATAAGAGTACGGGTATGTCTCCATGTAAGTTTGTGTTGAATTTTGAAAAGATAGTAAGACCGAGGTTGGGTGTGTCGGAGGATGATAGTGATGTGTGGAGGAAAGCAAATGAGAGGTTTGAAAGCTTTAAAGTTGGTGAGAGATTGCTGAAAGAAGTAATTGAAAAGGGTAGAATGAATGTAAATAAGGTGCGTGATAAGTTTGAAGGTCCATATGAGGTGTTAGAAGTTGGTTCCAGTAGATTGAGTTATGTTTTGGGTAAGTTGTGGGTGGATGGTAGTGCGGAAAGAGTTAGGGCTCACCACAACCTGTTGCGTAAATGGAAGGAGGTACCGGAGTATATCCAAGAGAATGGGATGAATAATTGGTTGAAAAGGAACAAGTGTGAACCTAGTATGTATGAGGGATTAGGTTTAGAAGGTAAACAGTTGGTTTTAGTAGAATATATGAAAAGGAAGAATACGAGAGCTTTAAGTAAGGATGAAAGAAGGGGAAATTTTATAAGTGAAAGCGAGAATAGAAATAAGTATGACAAGAGTGTAAATGCACAAGTGAGTGTGGAAGGATAAATGTATTAATACAGATGAATCATGGCTGAGTATGAATGATACCTAGAGTGTGTGTGGTTTTTCATTAGATGGTGTAAAAAAAAGTATAACGAATGTGAGAGTGAGAGATAGGAGAATGATAAGTAGTATGAATGAATCTTTTATTAAAGTAAAAAATGGTTTGGATGAAATGGATGAATTTCTGATGGAAATAAGTGATATTTTAGGGCCAGATGATAGTGAGGTAGATAGGATAGTGCTTGATATATAAGATGATATGGACTTAAATAAGAATAGGGTTAATGTAGCAAATGATTGTGATAAGGAAGAAGTGAATGAGAGAGTGTATGAAGGCCCAGTTACTCGGAGTAGAGGTCCTGCTCCCGACTGCGACTTGGCTATGAAAAAAATTAAGTAAGTGTTGTGTAAGACGGATTTGGCAAAGTAAGGGGGGAGGAATGTGGGGGATTCATTTTTTCTTATTTTTATTTATTTTTTGTTTGCCAAATCCAAAGAGAGAGAGAGAGAGAGAGAGAGAGAGAGAGAGAGAGAGAGAGAGAGAGAGAGATTGTGTCAGTGAGCGAAAGGTAGTTAGTGTATTGATTGTTTGTTGTGAGAAAGACTGTTGATATAAATGAGATTGTTTGTTTATATTTTAGTTAGGTTACGGCGATGGTGAATGTTTTTTTTTTTTTTATTTGACTGCTGCTATAGGCGGTTGTGGTGTGAATGCTGGATTTACTTCCTTATTATTTTACCAGCGTGGAAGTGATTATTTATTTTTTGAACCGTAATTCCTCCTTGGATAGACTTACTCTTTGGAGAGACTAAATTTTTTTGAAAGTGGATTTATTGTTGTTGACCATGCCTGTAACAGAGAATTGTATTTAGACTTCGCTATTCGATTGCTCAACTTTTGACGACCTGGCTAATAATAAAGAAAGTTGATACGGCTACTCTGAATTATATTATTGTTGTTGACCCGGACCGAATGAAATTCCGATTGCTGTTGATGATGATGATGATGATGATAATAATAATAACCACGACCCCAATCAAGGAAATAGTTGTGGCAAATTGCCACCCAGTGAACTGTTGACCAGAAAGCTGTGGCAGTGGGCTGCAAAAGACAGCTGGCATTGAGTGGAGGACTGTGTTGGTGTCCATAGAATATTTATATGTTTTTGTGTTTTGAAGTTTGGGTTATGGTAAATTTAAGATAAGTTTTGTTAGTGTTTATTTTTGAGCTATATTCATTTTGAGGGTTTATTTGATTGTGGATGGTTTTGGTTTAAGCGTTTAGTACTAAGAAATATAATATTAAGGTTATGTTTTGTTTTTGTTTCCTTTCAGTCTAAGAGTCCAGTTTATGATAACGTAAGGGGAAAGTTTGTGCAGAGGAGACATTAGTCAGTTAGTGTGATCAAGGGTGTGGGATTTGTTATTGCGACATCCCGCCAAAATGGTAGGACTTCAATATCCAGGTAATAACTACTGTTCTGATCAAGTAAAAAGCATAAAAGATCTTCTGTATAACTTTGAACAACTTAAGCTATAAATTTATGTGTTGATTATGAAATTCATAAAGGTTTTATATACCTTATTGGTTTTATCAAATGAACATCTGCCATAGATCACTGGATTAAATGCATGTCAACTGACCTTTTTCTGCCAAAGAGATTATTCCAGACATATCTTCGTGGAAAGACTTGATCTCATGATTGGCTGGGGAGAGAAAAAAAAATCCATTGAACGACGAATTGTATTATTTGTCCACACTAAAATCTACTCTAATTTACAAGTAGACATGAGAGAGATTTGGCTTAACTCTTCATTACCCTCAGAACTTCAGGAATTGATTAAGAAACCAAATAAATAAAAAAGCACAAATATAATGATGATTTTTATCACAGAATTAATTGCAAAACTTCCGGATTGCATTAATATGAGGAAGTCATTTTAATCTACAATAATCTATACAATTTGAGATTCATCATCGCCAACAAAAAAGAAGTTACCTTCTGCTGATACATTAGTCAAGTGTTCCAAGTCTTCCCCTCGGAGACATTGTTCAGTGTCTCGGCTAAGCTCTGAAATAAGAAAAATATTTCTTTTGGGGCCAAATAAATGGTCTCAGGATTCTAAGAGAACTGCTATAGTAGGTCACTTAATTACTTTATCACTCATGGTAAGAAAAATTTCATCATATATTAATCTAAATTTTTTTATCATATAGCCTACATTGAAAGAATATTATGCACTACATCTTATATATAGAATTCTGCTCTGTTGGTATTTAAAAATCAGTAGAATTATCCAACGATACACATATACTTTTATGGTAACTTCAGATTATTTTGAAAACACTCCATCCTGAGAAAAAATAAGAAAAATATGTTTCCAGTATCAGAAGGGTAAAAAAAAATGCAGGAATGACAAGTATCTTTCACGATGAAGTTATCATAAGTATAGTGAAAAATTTATTGATTGTACAGAGAAAAAGGCATTGAATGTACAGAGAAAAAGTAATTAACTGTAAATATTAGAAAATTACCTTGGACATTAGTTTCCAGATTTCCAATTTTCTGCTGCACATCTGAAAATATAATTGGTTTTCAAAACACTGATGTGAGGTTTAGCAAATGCGAAATCCAATGAACGCTATCAAATGTTATTAAACAGTGCCAAGACTAAAGACAACCACTGCTTATGTAATGAAGACTTTTATATCTCACTGAATAAAGTAAAGGGGAAAAGGTTAAACTTTGTTAGAATCCCACCCAGAACTTTTGTAGTAGTTTATATTCTTATCAAATGTAAATCGGGAAAAAAAATCTTTCAATACATTTTCGGGACAATGCATAAAAAGAGAGAACAACAATTATTGTCTTATGGTGAGTAGTGAATTTTTTTTAAGTGTTGTGTTATTGTTCACACTGCCAGGCATAGTAGCTCCTGTTAGTCCGTATGTTTGTTTCTATTCTATTTAACTCCGCCTATCGGCATAGTGTGCTAGTTTTCAATTTCTCCACCCACTGATTTTGGTACTCCCTTAGAAAAACTGCAGCTTTTCCCAATGTGTTATTGTTGGCTATTATATTTTGGTGCTGGATATCTATTTTTCAAGCTAGTAGGCCTTGAATTGAGGCCTTTCTTCGCTGTTTTTTATGATTTTTACTTCGAAATGGCCAATCAGAATACAGTAACATTTTAATCACACCTTTTGATTGGATCATCGTGAAATTTGTTAAATACTGTGGTTCAGCAATTGATTTTTAAGTTGAAAAATATTAGTTGAGGCATTGCTACCGAACGGAAAAGATCTGAACATTTGCCAGACAAAGCTATTAGACTAATTCTAAGTAATAACAAAGACAGTTCCATCAGAAATAAACTGTACCAAGCCCTGCATAATTGCATTTTACATACAGGTGATACATCAACAATTCTAACAATGTCACAGTAAAGGTCGAAAGATGAAACATAAAAGCATTGCCAGAGCATTTTCACAAGAAAGATAGAAAAGAAAAACTAAGAAATGTGTCCAGTGCATTTTCTCTCTTAGCGATTACAAGGCAGGATTTGTAAACAAGTGCCATTTTCAAGCTAAACCGTCAACCTTTCATCTACAACCAATTATGATAACTCAAAATACGACAATAAAGGTAAGTCATTGTACACAAAAGATGATTCGCAGATAAGTATAAGTGTCCTAGGTTAGGTTAAATTGGAAGATTAGGTTAACTTCTTTTTCCTTTCAATTCGGATCATGTTGAAATAAAAAAGGGATAAAAAGTACGCCAATCCATTAGGAAGTATGCAATGTTTAAAAAAGGGTCAAAATATCAACCATTTTCTCTCAAATGTCTTTGCATCCCGAAAGGAAAGTCCAGTCTAGTGACTGATATCTTTTGATGAAGTAAGTTGGGTTACGTCTTGTGAAATATTAAGAATTTCTTTTAATAAAGAGAGAAAATTACTCTTAATAGAATATTTAAAATATCAAGTTAGATATGTCATTAACAAGTAATCTTTAACTTGAGATTCTAACTCACCCATCAGCTTGTCCATAATTTCATCTTGTTTCTGCTGAATTGTTTCGTATCCTGAAAGAAAAGGGAACGTTGTATGATTTTTTTAATTGCTTAATTCATTATATATACCAAACAGTTATTCTGTATATCAAACTAACTATGAAAGATAATGTGACAAAGAGAGAAAACTAGTGAGAATGTTTGCTCTTTTTGGTAAATGATGTGCCGAGAAAGTTCATAGAAACTCATTCCCGATTAACTTATGTGATCAAGAAAACATTTATCAAATCTTTAATTAATCATCTCATTTTCAATAAATTGCTGATACTGGTAGGCATCAGATAAGAAACCTGTATTCCTGCAATATAAAATAAAAGAATGATATGAAACAGTTTGCCCAATATATTTGTTTATAAATAAAGTTTACAACAAATGAAACAAGGTTTTTAACCCTTGTTTACGACCTTATTGTTCCTGTAAACTAGGAATGTGTAAGGGGGGGTGGGGAGCAGTCAGCTTATAGGTCTGAATCCTTTGTAATATGCATCTATTTCATGGCCTTCCTTCCTTAGTCCTAACTTGGGTGAATTTGTGACTGGGTCAGTGTAATTATATAATATATAGAGCTGTCTAGTAAACTCAAACAACAATTAAAGTACACAAAAGAGAGAAATGGCTACAAAGAGAATATTTTTGGAGGAATGTTTTACTGACAAGTTAAGTTTTAACAATGATAGCTTACACACTACGTTTAGGATTTCAAAATTCCCTGATCTACCCAATTTGATTGTAAAGATCAATTCACATTTCTTTCATAGCCTTACTGCGTCGATATATCTTAACAAGGTAAAAAGGGCATGCTTATCATAATGATTAGCAAAGCTATACAAGTCAGGGCAACCCATACAAGGTTAGTTCGCTCTGAGCAATCAGACAAAAAGCTCCTACCATCACCAATCTGCAGTGATAGCCTGGCAGTGAAATCTGACCGAACCTAGAAAGGGATATCACAACCCGGTCTTGGCCCCCAGTCCCCAGCAGCAGTGTAACATCTGCCCAAGGTAGCGGGCAGCTACATTCCACTGCAGGGGGTACTATGAATCTCTGGACTAGAACAGAGAACCTTTGGAAACTGAACCTCGCAGCATACAACGTCAGGAACTTGTCTAGGGAAGATCTTTCTGTCTTACTATAAGAGATGAAAGAAATAAATTAGGATATAATTGAATTGAATGAAATTGAAAGAACTAGGGAATCTTATATAGAATATAAAATTAAAAGAGGGCCATATATATTGCTTCAGTGGACATGAAAGGAACAAGGAAAATCGAATGGGTTTTCTTATTAATAAAAATCTTGTAGATACCATGGAAGAATTTCATAGTACTAGTAATAGAAATTTAGGATTATTTATCAAACTAAATAAGGAAGTATACGCTGAAGATCATTCAAACGTATGCACCAACAAAATCCCATACATAGGAAGAAATACAAACTTTTAATGAAGATCTGGATATATCTATGAGAAAAAAATAGAAATCAATTTACATTTGTTTTGGGAATTTCAATGCTTAAGTAGGTGAAAAGAAAAGACAGGAATCAGCTATAGGTAAATTTGGAGTAGGCATAAGGAATGACAGAGGTGATATGATTGTAGCATTTGCTAAAAGAAACAAGATTAAAATCATGAACAAGTTCTTTAATAAAAAGGAACATATAAAATAGACATGGGGAAGCACAAATGGAGAACCGAAAGATAAAAGAAATTTTATTTACAATGACAAAGTAAACTTAATTGAAGATGCTAAACAATTTAAAGTCAAACGACCATAGAATGGTGATAAGCAAAATTTGCTTAGATCTAAGGAAAAAAAGAAGAAAATTAATTTTAAGAAAGAAGATAAACATTCCTGTAATAAGAGGCAAATCTGATGACTTTAACTTAGCCATAAAAAAAGGTATTTCTAGCTACATGATAGAATGGAAGAAAGTAAAGAAGAAATTTACATTCATTTTACAAACTTTTTATTGGAATCAGCACAGGAGATAGGTGGAAGAGTTCCTAAAAAAAATCAAGGAAACTGTCAATGACAAAAAACTTGTTAAAGAGATTATTGGAAATGAGGATGAAATCCAAGAAAGACGATAAAGAATTACCAGAACTATCCAAAACAATAAATAAGCCAAAAACCCAAGATATTCATGAACACAATCAGACCAAAATGGAGGAAGCACTAAAGAAAGGAAGAAGCATCAAATTGATGAAAAGAATAATACGAACAGGGGGCCAACAGATGTTTGCTTTGAAGGATGAAGTGGAAATATAATCCACATTACAGATGAAGTGATATAAGAAATAACTTCACTAATATAAACAATGAAACGCCTGAGCCAGTACCAAACGTAACAGTAGAAGTAGAGAAAGCATTAAGAAGTGGGGAAAAGTTTAAAAAGCAGCAGGAGGAGATGGCTTGACAATCTATTTAATAAGAGATGGAGGAGATTTCATAATAGTCAAACTGGCTGCACGAATGTGCTATACCTACAGCTTAGAAAAATTCTATATCACTATATTATTTCACAAAAAGGGAGAAACACAAGACATGAAATATTACCGCCCAATAAGTTTACTCTCCGTAACGTATGATATATTTACAATGATCATATTAGGCTGAATAGAGAGACAGCTCAACTTAATCAACTAAGAGAGCAGGCAGGATTTAGAAGTGGTTATTTAACAACTGACCATATCCATGTAATTAACCAGCTCTTGGAAAATTCAACAGCGTATGACAAATATTTTTAGACTATGAGAAAGCTTTTAATTCTGTCAAAAGTCCAGCAGTAATGAAATCCCTTTCAAACAAGGAATAGAATAATCTTATGTTAGAACACTTCAGATATCTATACAGGAAGTATGGCAATCATATAGCTACATAAAGGTGGTGAGAAAATACCAGTTGAGTAAGGAGTTAGACAGGGAAACAATATCTCTCCTCAATTGTTCACAGATGCTGAGAAGATGTTTTTAAGAATTTAGATTGGGGAAATGTAGCAAATGATATTAATGGGTAATACCTCAATAATTTAAGGTTTGCAGATGACTTAGTTGTGTTTAGTGAATCATGGAAGGTATTACAAAAGAGGATTGAGGATTTGAATACAGAAACCAGGAATGTAGGACTTAAAATGAATATGAGCAAAACAAAGAAAATGTTCAATGGAAATGCAGAGAGACAACAAATAAGAATTATGGACGAGCCTCTAGAGATTGTTAATAAATATTTACGCTCTAAACATACAGTAAGTGTTTCCCCAGAGCACAAGATCAAAATCACAATAATGACAAGCCTGGGATGGAGAGCATTTGGAAAACAAAATGAGATTATGAAGAGTATAATGCCACTTTCTCTGAAAAGAAAAGTATATAATGAGATTCAACTACCGATTAGGAAGACCATTCCACAAATTGGTCACAGCTGGAATAAAAGTTCTAGAATATTTTTTAGTATTAAGCCTCATGATGGAGAACGCCTGACGATTAGAATTAACTGCATGCCATTCCCTAAACCTGCGCAAGTTAACAGATAACTTCGAAGCCAAGAAATCTGCATTCTTTATAAAAAAAAAACGAAGAAAAAAATGCCATTCAGGCCCACACCTCTAAAAGCATCAAGGTCCACCAAGAGAGCTTTAACTCCCAGAGATCAAGAAGCTATACTACTTAGTTTAGCCGCAGGAAGACAGGAATTAGGAATATCAATTTTTTCATCACTGTTTACTTTCAAACACATCAGCCAAAAGGGTTGCCTTTTCCTTTGTACAGTGAGTGACAGACACATCAGGTTTAAGTAAAGGAGGAACTGCTGCATCTATACCAAAGAGTATAGATTTAAGGGTAGTCCACCACTTATGTTCCTGGGTTGTATCAAAAGGGGTTTCTTTTATGGTTAAATTGTATTCTTTTTCAGTTGAAGCGTAAACTCTCTGAGCAAAAGTTCTAAGCTTAGTATAGTTATTCCACGTCAAATCTGATCTTTTACCCTTCCAAAGATGATAGGCCTCCTGCTTCTCCAAATGAGCATGTCTACACTCATCACGGAACCAGGGTTTGTCCTTCACTTGGTATCTTAGCACACAAGAAAGGATACGCCTATCAATTATGTTAACTAGATTCTCATTCAAAGGGACAACAGGATCAACACTACTATACAACTCAACCTTACTCAAGCCCAAAATATCACTCAAAATATCATTCCAGTTGGCTCTGAGATTTCATATAAATCTTACATATGATACATCAGGGACAGGCTGCTCAGTCTTCACTACTATTGAAATCAAGGTATGATCAGATGTCCCAACTGGAGAGCCAAACTTACTCGTTATAACGCCATGGGAGTCAATGTAAGCGAGGTTCAAGCAGTTACCAGACCTGTGAGTACGTTCACTTATGATTTGGTCGCAGCCGGATTCAGAGGCAAAGTCTAAAGCTCTTAAACCATGGCGATCAGTAGGAAAAACAGAATTTAACCACTCCCATTGGTGAACATTGAAATCACCAACAAAGACAAAAGAGGTCTTTTCATTTTTTTTTTTTTTTATATTAGCCATAATAGTAAAAAGGCAATCAAAGATAGAATCATCCATGTTTAGATTCCAGTAGATCAAACAAAAATGGAATTTGTTATGCCTGCCACAAACTTTTATTACCTAAATCTCATGACATCCACATTCATAGCAGGACTTATGAGAAGCAGTCCTAATATATACCGCCATTATCCTGACCCTAGGAATGGCATCACGTTTCAAAATTATTGGCTTCTTAAAATTCGCTATAAGGAGTTAAGATGAATGCC
>NC_090755.1:52614560-52639560 GCF_036898095.1 Palaemon carinicauda | reverse complement strand
CCTTCATTTTTCTTACGTAGCTCAGTCAAGTAAGTTGCTGGGTTATGGTCCGTTAGGATTGTCAGTGGGAACTCTTGGTCCGCATGATTGGCATTGGCACACCTAGTTGTCACAGCTTCAAGGCAGCTCGTGAAACGATCGATCATTGTTAATTGAAAACGATTTCCGCGCTTACTCCGGGTGTGGGAACCTACATACCCCTCCACTACACCATGAAAAGGAATACTTATTCCAGCCTCGTTCGAGTAGGCAGGTACTCTGTAGTCTTCCAGCCTCTCATCCAAATGCTGGAACCTGATGAGCTCTGTTTGGCTCCTTAGGGTCTCGGGGCTGATTGGTGGTTCCCTTCTTGCCTTTTCTGAGACCCCTGGCCTGGTGATTGAGGCAGCCCTATTGCCAGTGGTGGTCACTAGCACAGCTTCACCAGAATTAACTTCTGGCATATGAGGCTCAGACTCACTGCTGGAGGAGGAAGACTCTTGGGCCTCCTCACTTAGCCAAGGTATTTCCCCAAGTTTAATGTAACCGGGCCATTCGTCTCCCCCTGCAGGAAGCATCCTATCTGCTTTGGGCTCCAGCTTGGCAGCCTTCATTCATCTGAGGGGCAGTCGCTGTACGCCCTTCATGGGGTTTTGACCCAAGAGCAGGTCGTAGCCCTCATGTCCGATGTTGCTCACTACCCCTAGTCCGCACTTCTTACTAAGCTGGGCCGTGGTTGCCTTGAACTCCGCTGTAGGAAGTTCCTTGGTGAACCCTTCAATGTAACATATCCTCCTGCGATTGTCCTGCTGGACTTTGGCAACAGTGGGTTGAGGTGGCGAGTGAATGAGCTGTGCCAATCGGGCATCCATCTCTTGCATTTTTAATTCATGCGCCCTCTCTCTCTCTCTCTCTCTCTCTCTCTCTCAACTCTTTCTCTTTCTCTCGCATACCGCATCCTTGCTCCGTTCTTCTCCGGGCATTAGCTTCATCCGTGAGTTCCCTCTTAGCCTTGTCGTTCTGCCAAATCCGAAAACGCATTGATTTCAGCAGCAGTCATTTTCCTGATTTCTTGTGGAGTGCGACCAGATGAAACTCAACAGCACAAGGTATAATGTTGACCGTGCAAGAAATTACACGGATGGAAAAGACGCTCTAGCCTACGCAATAGTCTCACAGAAGAAAGGATGAAGATGGAGCTGGGCAAAATGCACAATGGCTGTAAAATATGCCTCTCAAGAAAGAACTATTACCAAATAGTAAGCCTCGCAAGTCATTGAACAGCAGCCTAACTTGAAAACAGGGAACACACCAGGAGTGGGTGCGTAGGTTGTATGGTTGCAATGCGTCCAAAACAAGTACAATATATATAAAAACTGTGCTAGACAATACAAAAATAGAATCACAACTATGGGTGAACCTCTATGCTAGTCATAAGAAAAATGAAATCACAACAATGTGTGCCCCTCTAAGCTAGCAATAAAAAAAAATGGAGTCACAACTATGGGTGACCCTCTATGCCAGTCATATAAAATGGAATCACAAGAATAGGTGAATCTCTATGATAGTCATAAAAAATGGAATCACAACTATGGGTGAACCTCTATGCTAGTCATAAAGATAATAGAATCACAGCTATGGGTGAACCTCTAGGTCACCTAGCATCAGTGGTTCGTCTAGTTCCCAATGGCCACCTCAGGACCCGATCTCTCCAATGGCGACTGAAGTATAGTTGGAATCAGTCCAGCGATTTCCCGGACAGTCTAGTTTCAATAGGGCTAGGAGAGCAGACGAACCTCAGATGATGGGTGACAGACGAGAACCTTCACAGAGGTGTCAACCCTCTCGTCTTTACCCCTGGATTTGGTACTCTTTTCATATGTATGATAAGGGTGGGGTCCCACATGCAGCACCACATGGCATCATGCCTATGGTCGAGCCTATGGATCTGTGCTCATTCAAGTCTGACCTAGATGTCATACTGGTGCCAATTGTACCATTTAAGGAACCTAAAGCTAACTCCTTTCAGATTCTCAGACCCAAGGCTCCTTCTCCAAGCCTTTTGAGGGATCCTCCGGACAGCTCGGCATTCAGGAAGTAGCCCATATGGTTGGATGCACTGGTCAAGGCAGTGTGTCAGGGTGTTCTGTGGGTTCCCCAACAGATGCAGTCCGTTGCCAGCTCTCTGAGGATTTTCCTGGTAACATCAGCAACTCTGAGAATACCTCCTCCTCTGTCTGACCCCAGACGGAAGTCCTCATGGTCAGTCCACCCCAGACCCACTTCTACAGAGAAGTTCTTTTCCCCCTCAAGAGAAAATTGGGAAGAGGAACCAGGTTGGATACAAGATCTTTCGCAGGTACTGTACAGTTGTCACCGGTAGTGACAGCTAAGAAGAGGAAGAAGATTAGACAATTAACCCCTCCTCGAGGACAATTTCTATCCTTGCTTAAATTGAGTCTCACTCTCCAAGTAAGATTTCAATGAGGGACTTTCCAATTCCACGCCCCCCGCCCCCCCCCCCCCCCATCGAGGTGGAGCCCCCAGAGCTTCATCCAACCAAGCGTAATTCCCTCATCAAGAGAGGGATAGTGGCTTTCCAGGGAGGAAACACCCTTCAGGCCTTCAATCTTGGAAGACCGTCCCAAAACCCATGGTAAGAGCTTCTTTGCCTCAGCTAGAGAGGCCGTGAAGTGCTTCCCCACCCTCCCCGTGGACGTCAGCGAGCGATGTACCTCCAGCGGCCATTCCTAATGACTTCGATCTACCCTGGGCTCCCATAGATGAGAGCTCAGATGTGGGAGATGACTATGATTACGAGGGGGACTATCTCCCAAAGGCTGCGAGTCTAAGCTAACGGAGTCTGAGCAAAGGGAGACAGAGCATGTTTTCTGGCAAGCCTTGGCCTGCATGAGGCCCATCAATGACTTGTCCAACCCATCGAAGGCCCATCAAGATGGCAAAGACACGGTCTTAGATCGTGTCTATGGAACTCATATACCTCCAAGGGCTAATGCAGCCTTGCCCTGGTCTAAGGGGTTGATGAGTGCCTGGAGGAAGGCACTTGCCCAGATCGCCGGCTCCTCCAGCTCCCTCCATATGGGATAATCCTTGATTTTTTATAACCCTTTGTGCAGCAAAGGAGGAATTACGAGGTTTCCAATGAGCCCCTCCAGCCATGCCTTGTTACCACTCCATAGAGTCATTGACCAGAGGATTCTCCTTCAAGAATATTTCTGACCTCTGTCTCACTCTTTGCTTTGGAGATCCTCAACCTAGAGATCACAAATTATGCTATACCGGCTACTTTATGGTTGAATCTCTTGTAGGGGTCTGTGGGACACCTCATTAGGACCAAAGACTGGTCCAAGACAACCATGAGGAACTCGATGGAGACTTCTCTATTATCAGGGACCAGAAGCCTTGAGTTTTTTCCCATCAGGTGGATAATCTGTGGGCTAAATCTATCCTTTGGTGATGGGACTCTAGAATAGAAAGCTTTTATTGACAGGTCCCACAAGCAGAGTTTACGAAGCTAAGGAATTTGACTCTGTTGGAGTCGGAAGATGTCAAGCGGGTGGCAGAGAGATGGAAGAAGTCTAATCAGGACCCTTCTCCATAGGGCATGCACACCACCACCCTACCATGCTCCTCCGCCACAAAAGAAGCAGTCTAGGACGAAACCGCCGAAAAATAGAACTATGACGACGGCAACTGCAATTTTTCAGAGTGTGTCCAAGAAACCCGTTCCAGTTAAGGATTTGAAGAGTTCTAAGTTCTCTCGTGGAGGTAAAGGTGGCCACCAAGGTCTAACCCGCTAGGACAGACAATCCTCCCAGTTGTCCACCAGTGGGGGGATGCCTGCAAAACCGGTGACAGAAGTGGCTGCAGCTTGGTGCGGAGCCTGTTTAGGTATCGTGTTCCATTTCATTCAATCTCTCTCTCCACTGACTCGTGATCGAGGCCCATCAAGCTCTTACGCGAAGGGATCCGCTATGGAGCTGGCCCTTCATGCTGAAGTCTAGACCATGTTGAAGAAGAGCGTCTCGCCATGAGACCCTCGACGAGTTACCAGGTTCCTCCAGTTGACTGCTTCTTGTGAAAAATGCGTCTGGAAGCTGGAGACCAGTCTTTGACCTCTCTGCTTTGAACAGGTTTGTCAGACCAACTTTGTTCAAGGTGGAGATGGCAGACACGATCAGACCAGTCATAAGACCACAGGACTTCATGTGCCACTTGATCTCAAGGATATATACTTCCAGATCCCAGTACATCTGTCTTCAAGGAAGTATCTAAGGATCATACTCGACAACAAGCAATACCCGTTCTAGGTGCTTTGGTCTTTCATGGCATCCCAGGTCTTCATGAGAGCATTCCCCCTAGTGTCAGCTTGGGCGCCCAGGATCGGCATCCTTCTCCTAAGATGCCTGGAGGTTTGTCAGATTCAACCAGATTTGGTGGCTACCCTTCTAAAACACCAAAACAGAGTTCCTTGTGCACCTTTGGCGACGAAAGGTTGAGCTTGCCTTTAAACTGAAAGAAGTAGATATTTCTTTATTGTTGGAACTTTCTCTCATCATACAAAGTTACAAGCTTATGTGCCCCTAGTCAGAAGCTACACCTCCTCCATGGAATACGGTTCACGTCCTTTGGTCTCTGAATGATACTCCCTATGAACCATTACGCCAGGAAACAATGCACGACTTCACTTTTAAGAGGTTGTTCCTACTCGCCATGGTTTCGGCTAAGAGTGTTAGTGAATTGCAGGGTCTTCCCTATGACATTGGCCATTCAAGGGAATGGGAGAGGTAATCCCCACTTTCGTCCCTAAGTTTATTGAACACCTTTGATGGAAGGAGAATTTAAAAGTATTCCTTCAGATCTGTTGGACCTTTGTCTCTTAGTACTGACAGCAGATCTAATTATTCATAAAACTTGGAACAAGCTGCCATTCAGAAAAGAAGAGGGCACTGTCCCTCTTTCCCCTGTTTTTGGACAATTAGACTCTTAAGACTGATTGATAGAAGTTACATGTAAGTGACTCCTACCATTTCTTTTCCTGTGGGAGAGACAGTGTTGGTCGATCCTTCACAACAAATGTAGAAAGAGACTGGGAGATAACTCGCTTGTATCTGAATGCCTATTAGCGCTCTGCAATGCATTAACATGCTACTATGTGCTTCCACGCTTCTAAAGGAGTGGCACCTCATCTCTTCGTTATTGTTGTTGAAACACCATCTAACCTGTTTGCGATTGCACGTTCCTGCATGAGAACAATCTCACCTGGTGGCGCACTCATTTGAACTCTACTATGGGCCTGTGTGTTTC
The DNA here is from genome assembly GCF_036898095.1 of Palaemon carinicauda. NCBI lineage: Eukaryota > Metazoa > Arthropoda > Malacostraca > Decapoda > Palaemonidae > Palaemon > Palaemon carinicauda. Next base: position 52,634,253 of record NC_090755.1, on the reverse strand, counting down.
TTTGACAGTACCATCTTATCTCCTGTAATAGCAGAAATGCCACCACACCTGCTTGCGATTACATGCTCCTATGTGAGTGCCATCTTACTTGCTTGCAGTGGACTGCTCATCATCTCACAAGCTCGTGTTGCCTACCTTCTCATCAGCTCATAATTTCATGCCATCTCACCTGCTCATGATAGTGCACCACCTAACCTGCTCTGCATTGTGCACCACCTAACCTCCTCTACATTGTGCACAACCTAATTTGCTAGTGTTTGCTCAACTTCTCATTTAAGCTTTGACTCTTAGTCATTGGACTTGTAGCTCCCCCCTGTTTATTATTATTATTTTTATTATTACTTGCTAAGCTACAACCCTCGTTGGAAAACCAGGATGCTATAAGCCCAGGGACCCCAACAGGAGAAATAGCTTTTTGAGAAAAGGAAACAAGGAAAAATAAAAGTATTTTAGGAAAGTAACAACATATAAATAAATATTACTTATATAAACTATAAAAACTTTACAAAACAAGGGGAAAAGAAATTCAATAGAATAGTGTGCCCAAGTGTACCTTCAAAAAAGAGAACTCTAACCCAAGACAGTGGAAGGCCATGGTACAGAGGCTATGGCACTACCCTAGACTAGAGGAGAACAATGGTTTGATTTTGGAGTGTCCTCCTACAAGAGCTGCTTACCATAGTTCAAGAGGCTCTTCTACCCTTACCAATAGGATAGTAGCCTCTGAATATTAAGCAGTAAACCCCTTGGGTGAAGAAGAATTGTTTGGAAATCTCAAGTGTTGTCAGGTGTATAAGGACAGAGGAGAATCTGTAAAGAATATCCCAGACTATTTGGTGTATGTGTAGGCAAAGGGAAAGTGAACTGTAATCAGAGAGAAGGATACAATGGCTAGTCAAAGGACCCCATAACTCTCTAGCGGTAGTATCTCAACGGGTGGCTAGTGCCCTGGCCAACCTACTTAGATATCATTCCTTGATCTTATCTTATTGCCCATAAGGTCACTTACCTGTAGGCACGCAATATTCTCATTGCAAGTGCTAGCCCACTCTTTGGGTCCCCCACATAGTGTCCACTCATCAGATCTTGATGACACACATCTTCATGTTCAAGTGCTTTGTACTGATAGTGCTTGATCTCCAGATCAATGCTGCTCAGCTGTTCAGATGCGAGCTTCTAGAAACATGCACTCATCTAATGAGAATATGGAATTCACATTCTCCTTATAGTAAGGCTATAAACTTGTCCATTCTTTGTTCACAACCATATTTTGCAAAATCAGAGAAAAATTGCAGGGAACCTTCCTTCCCTGAATATATATATATATATATATATATATATATATATATATATATATATATATATATATATATATATATATATATATATATATATATATATATAAATATATATATATATATATATATATATATATATTTATATATATATATATATATATATATATATATATATATATATATATATATATATATATATATATATATATATATATATATATATATATATCATTTCCACTACTGTTAGGAGTAAGAGCTACAGCTTTCTCGTATTTTCCCAGGCAAGTACCATTTTTCTTTTGGAAGAGCGAGGAAAACGATGCATACCAAAGTTTTTCCTTTTCGAACAGACATCTATACATGCTGTTTTTCAACCATGGTCAATTTTGTACAAATGCAGTTTCCTCAAGCAAATGTTACTGCTACACTTGAATTGGAATAAATTATCTTAGTAGGCCCGATCAACGTAGCTGTATGTCTCCGACGATCTTTGAATATGTGAGGGTGTTATATACCAAGATCCAACCCAATTCTAATCTTACCATTATAGAACCCAGCTGATCATGAGCTCACTCGTACTGGAAATACTTATTTCCTTGTGGACATATTTGATTATGAGGCTCATATATACACCTTGTTTCTTCAATGCTACATGAGTGGAAACTGAAGGTATCTTCAGTGACTTTTGTGTATCAGAGTTTTTTTAATCAAATTTGTTCTTGATCTTCCATTACATGATACAATGGAAGTGTAACCTAGGACTGTTCTCATTGCGTGTACAGTCATGAGATCTTACTGGTATGAGCACAAGGATTCCTTGTGCCAACCCTTTTGTGTTTCATCTTTACGGGAATGTTCCAATTGTTTGCTTTATGCCTTCCATATCTCTTCACGTTTTGCATTTTCTCATGGAATGTCTGCTGAAATTGGGAAATCTAAGAGCGGCTAGAGTAATTAGGTACTCTATGAATGTCTATTATGATTGGGGTCTCTACCACTCTCTACAGTAATTGGGAAATTTATGAGTGTCTACTGTGATTGGGACTTCTACAGTTTAGAACTGACATTCATTTAAATTACTTGGAACCCATATTACTTTCTTATCATGAACTGCAATTGGGAAACTTACAATCAGTTATAGATCTGGAATCATAAGATTAGAAACCACATGATCTGCAACAATGTTTGAAGTTTGCAGTTGTGTCACCAGGGAACTAGGTCAGCTGCTCCCATTACCTGTTCCTGCACAATGTTCTAACTGGGAAAGAGGAGGATGAAGGATTGACTGAAGAACAGGTCGACCTATCTGGCGTAGTCACTTAGGCCATTCATTCTGCATTGTTTCCTGGGAGGAGCAGTGCAGTAACAAACACCCAACCTCCAGTAAAGATTTAGGTACTGAGTACGGAGCTTTTGTTCCCGGTACTCTTTTCCATATGAGAACAAACACAAACGCTGCTGTTTGGGACATTGGCAGAAGCCCTCCTATCTTTCTTGCCCTGGTATGCTTCCGGTACACTTCGGTGATAGTATTGCGTGAGAACTTCTAACCCGCTGATGTATCTCCTCAATGTAGATTTTCCCACACTCAGCCTGTTTTGTGAATTGAGTGTTCTCAGAGGTCAAAATTTTCCATGAATGATGAGACTTGGAATGTTGGGACAGGTGATCCCTTTATTTTGATCTCGGTCGAACATGTGGACAGCGCCCACTTTCTTAGGGATATTGAGTACAGGGAAAAGCACAAATCGACCTCTTCTCTTGCCCTCTTATTCCTCGGTACTCCTAAGCCAAAGAAACAGGCTTGCGGGGCTTAATTTGGAACAGTTTTGATCTCAAAAGAACCACCTTGGTTCCTTGTCCAGGCAGTAAAGCAGGCAGTATCTGGATCAACCGATCTGGATCCACCCCTTCTGTGTGAGGCCCTTCTGATCTATGCAGTAACTCTGCTAGGCAGTTTACTCCTCATGCCAACTCCAAGCCTCTTGCTCGTCAGGTTTTTGCGAGGTATTAGAAATATCGGGACATAGTCTGTGGGCTGAGGGGGCTCACCTTGCACACCCCCTTAAAATTGACAAAAGTGCATTTAGGTTGTAGCATTTGATCCATATTTTCATTTTTTTAATGTTCCCATTGAAAAAATACGGACTCACTACTACTCCTCGGTCACTTTATTTGATGATATCATCGAATTTTGCAGCTGCCAATTTTGTGGTAGGGGAAACCTAATTAGACATAACTCAGGACTGAATGGTCAGAGAAAGATAAATGCCATATCGCAATGTTTGCTTTGGGTCTCTCTAACAGATAAAATAGACAATTTGCTATTATGTTTAATAATAAGGTCACCAGAGGTCAAAATGTCACAAAATTTGGGGTCAAGTGAAAATTTTAGGCACTTCCATAAATGTAACCCCAGGACCAGCCAGACCAATATCTGATGACTTTTTCTGCCTTATTTCCTCTCTAAAGACCTCAAGGAATAGAATGATACCCATTAAGTGTACTTATTGGCCAAATCATGGAAATGAGATGTTATGTAAAAAGGTCAGTTTTCAAATTTGTCGTTTTTTTTTGCCTCAAAATCGTAAAAACTGATAAAGCTCATAACTCTTCTTATAGAGGGGCTACGGAAATTATTTTGGTGTTTTTTTCCCAGGTTTTTGGGGTCAGAGAATCCAAAAAATGAATTCTCAACAATGTCTCTTGACTCAACCCAGGAAGAGACTGATTCACGTGTCCTTCTCTATTCAACCTATGCCAAGGATGAAGGATATAAATTTCTTCGGGTTCGAAGTCCAGACAGTGACATATTCTTCATACTTCTGTATTATGCTCAAAACATAGGTGTGCAACTCCTTTTTGATACTGGCACTGGGAATATAAAGAGATTCATAGATGTCACAGAACTATCAAAAGGGTTCACACCAACTTACTGTGCCACTGTCCTTGGTCTGCTTTCCTTAGTCTGCATGCATTCAGTAGATGTGATATGACCAGTGCCTTTAAAGGAATTGTCAAGTTAAAACCGCTGCGAATTCTACAGGAATGCCCAGAGTACCAAGAAGTCTTCAGTTGCCTAGGGGAGTCATGGGAGGTAACTGATGAAATATTCCTTGCTCTTGAGGATTTCACCTGCACCATGTATTCTACCAAAACTAAGACAAAGGAGGTTGACCAGCTTCGATACCAAATGCTCGAGTTAAAGTGCAGTGGGCAGTCGCGGTATTCAAAGTAGAATGTTGATCTTTCATCTCTTCAGCCACCAAGAGTGTCTAAATGAGCATATCAGGAGGTGAACTATCAGGTTGGGATATGGAAACGTGCCCATTATCTCAAACCTGAGGTCCCTCATCCAGCTGTGGGTCGTGGTTGGATAATGAAGGATGAAAATCTAGAACCGTGTTGGTTCAAGGGAACTGCACTTTCTACAAGTATGGCTGATATACTTGAGACGATGGACGATGATGAGACGTCTGATGATGAAAGACTTGATGTAAACAATGAAAGTGATGGAAATTTTGATGATGACTATGAGAGTGATGATAGTGGGTCCGACTTGGACTAGGAAAGTTTCAAGTAACAAGATGGTAGATTTCAGGGTCGAAGGACCAAGGACCTCCCTTGTATCACAAGGTATTTTCAATAATTGCCTTTCCAAAGTGGACCCAAAGGTACCCGAGTAGATTATCAAACTTTATACCTTGCATAGGTTAAATTTTTTCAGTAGTCCAAAGCAACACAGTGTGAATTTTCCCAATGAGGTTTTGCATCATATGAGTATATTGTACATTCATGTACAGTTTTATTGCATTTCATTCATGATTGTCGTAACCTTCAAATAAAGCATTTCTGTGGTTGATTTATGGGACTTTCCCCAAATTTACTGACAGATTTGTTGAGACTGCCTGGGTGAGGACACGAATATTATCTCTCTTGTTGCATTCACGGAGGAGTTATAGCCAAGTTAAAATTACGACGTCCAGAGTGGCGACCATTTTGAATTTCAGCATGATGTAATTAGTTGATATTGTTGAGAATTCTTTTTTTGGATTCTCTGACCCTAAAACCTGGGAAAACACACCAAAATAATTTCCGTAGCCCCTCTATAAGAAGAGTTATGAGCTTTATCAGTTTTTACGATTTTGAGGCAAAAAAACGACAAATTTGAAAATTGACCTTTTTACAGAACATCTCATTTCCATGATTTGGAAATATAAGTACACTTAATGAGTATCATTCTATTTCTTGAGGTCTCTAGAGAGGAAATAAGGCAGAAAAAGTCATCAGATATTGGTCTGGCTGGTCCTGGGGTTACATTTATGGAGGTGCCTAAAATTTTCACTTGACCCCAAATTTTGTGACATTTTGACCTCTGGTGTCCTAATTATTAAACATAATTGCAAATTGTCTATTTTATCTGTTAGAGAGACCCAAAGCAAACATTTTGATATGTCATTTATCTTTCTCTGACCATTCAGTCCGGAGTTATGTCTAATTAGGTTTCCCCATCCCCAAAATTGGCAGCTGCAAAATTCGATGATATCATCAAATAAAGTAGCCAAGGAGTAGTAGTGAGTCCGTATTTTTTCAATGGGAACATTAAAAAAAATGAAGATATGGATCAAATGCTACAACCTAAATACACTTTTGTCAATTTTAAGGGGGGTGCAAGGTGAGCCCCCTCAGCCCACGGACTAATACCAAGGCGCCCACCAGTCAGGATCCTGTAATGGAGAGGCTAGGTGTGATTTCCATCTTGCCACAGAAGAGGAAAAGGAATCAAACACTCCTCTACCGGGGATACCATTCAGGACTGAATGTGTAGAGGATCGAGATCTAGTAGGGAAATGTCATTCACCAACAGCTATAGGCTCGCCTATAGAGTTTTACTAGCCTGAACCTCCAGCTATGGTGGCCCGGGTTCTTCCTCCTACTCCTTCCGAAGGTGTAGGGCCTAAGTAAACCGAAAGGAAGAAGAGTTCTTCTTTTAATGAAGATTTTGATATACGTACAAAAGAAAGGAAGGACACTAAGACCATCCCAAAAAATTCTCACTCTATGATTGAGGATTAACTTCAAGGGGAGCATCCACTCGGTTTCAACGTCTATCTCTGTAAGACTGGAACGCAGCAGTCTACCTCAGAGAGAACTCTGGTGACGACCTCACCCGTCCCCGGGCTACTATATTGCTAGCTCGGAGGAGGAGGAACCTTACGATAATGGTTTGGAACTTTCTGATAGGGCACTGTCGGCGTCTGGCAGCATCAAGCTCTCTCCTCAATGGCAGAAAGAACCAGACTACCCCTTTCTACAAGTCCTTTCTTGCTTAGGGAGGGTCAATTCTCTGAGAACGCACTACTTAACTATTTTTAGAAAAGGGTTCAGTTAGATAAGTTCCGATGTACGCATAGGTCCAGAATTTTTTATTGCATGAAATCATCAAAATAACACAACCAATTAGAGAACAGTGTACGAAAACAATAGGATAGGAACTCTTTCTCTCAGAAAATAAAATGAAGAATTTTCAAATGAAAAAAAATCAACACCACTGTAAGACTTTAGTGTGAGAAATTGCACATCTTGCTTCTTGTCAGTTAGCTAACTCTTGGTACTAAAGGAGTAATAGCGAGTCAAAGACAGTGGTGGAAGTGTTTACTGGTCACACGCGAGCAGAATTTGATCTTCAGGTCCTTCATAGATGAGAAATCAGTCTTGCAGCAGTACATGGAGCAAACTATTGTGAGAATTTGCACTGGTAATTTGTGAAGAGTAGGAAAATTAGGAGGGAATCCTTCCTTTGACCAAAATTTTTTTCTGGTGCGCAATCACAGAGTTTTGTTTTAGCTATGCAATCTCTTGAAAGTCAATAAACTCCAGTTGGATTTTTGCAGCATCTACCCATTTCCAGGTGAGTTTTGCTTCAACCAAAAATTCTGTGATATCTGTCACTAGAAAAGGGTTTTGAATGAACAGTACCAACTATTTTCCAAGAACAGTCATCAAATTGTACCTTGAAATTATTGATCAACTTCTCAATAAATTGGATGTATTTAGTATATGTTTTATCTTTACATTGCTTCAAAAGTTTGGGAAAATGGAAAAGATGCTCTGAATGTCGTTATTAAAAAGTTAAATTTTTTTCTGTAATGGTAGAATTGATCAGAGGAAGTTGAAGATGGGATTTTTCTCCTTACAGTTTGACATTTTATTGAAGGATCATTCAGATGCGACATGGTGAGCCAAAAATCCAACACTTTTTATTTTCTTGTCATTGTGTAAATATACATTTGTAAGATTCCATCACTAGGATCTTCCTGTTATTTCACTAGATTTTCTCCTCCTGGGGCCTTGAGTCCAACTACAACACTCGTAAGGTCCGAATCCGGACCATAGGCCTCCAGTTGAGTAGCACTACTCTAGGGGAACCAGATCAAGTTCCAATAGAGGGCATGGACACTCTCCAAGACCTCTTTTATGATATTCAAAACCTACCAAGACTAGGGTAGCTTCGTCTTGGTCAAGGGGGTTGAAGGCAGGAAAGAAGAGGGGTTATGCCCAGGTTTCGGAGGTATCATGGTCCCTCCAGTTGGTTGACTTCTCTCATTGACTTCCTCTCCCGAACGTATGACAGAAGAAGCATTACGATATCGTAGAGGATAATCCATCTCATCTACCATTGCATCTGGCAATTCTAGCTTTGACACCAAACTCTTCTCTAGCTAATCTGGCAACTTTCCCAGTGCATTTTTCTGCAGTCGAAGCGTTCAATGTGGAAAGGGTTCCAAAGTTCTCTGTGCATTCAGTTTTATGGTTGGACTACTGTTAGAGACAGTAGACTACCACGTGAAAAACGAGGCCCTCTTTGCTCGTCAGTACTCCTCAGAGGAGAGAGGCTTTGCAAGCTTTCATCCTTTCAGGAGCTAGAACCATTAAGTTCAAAAACAGAACAACATGAACAAATGGGTCAATTGGGGTTTGAGGTGATGCGATGTGGTATTCTAAAAGTTCCAGCAGCAGGTACCTAAGAGAGAGGTAATGAGTCTACGCAATTCCTCGTTGGACGGTCCTTCCCTCTTCAATGTGGAGGACATCGAAGGAGTGGCAGACAGATGGAGAAAGGCAATCCAAATTTCCCTACTCCAGATTGCAACGACCTCAAATCCTTAATCCACGGTACCTCCACCGCGAAGATCTTTTTTTATTTAATGACCAGGAGTCAAAGAAAAGTTCATAGAAAAAGTAGGCAGCGCAGACCCAAGGTCCCAAACAGCCATTTCGACCCAAGGGCTCAAGGAGGGGTAAGAGAGGCAAGAGAGGTAAACAAGGAAAATCCCGCTAGGTAGGGCACACCGCGTCCAGTCCACTGGTATGGGGATGCCTGATAAGCAAATGGCAGAGGTGGATGATCCATGGGGCTGAACCTTAGTTGGTGTCTGTACTCAGAGAGGGGTACATCATCCCATTCACTCTCTCGCCATCCTTTGACCCTTCATCTGATGATGTAAGATCCCTATGCGAAGAGCTCTGTGAAGGAATAATCCCTTCGGGTCCAAGTCCAGACCTTGTTAGAGAAAGACTCTCTTCAAGAGGTTCTGCTATGCTTACCAGGCTTCTAGTCATTTCTTTCTTGTAGAAAAGATGTATAGAGGCTGGAGACCAGGCATCGATCTCTGCCTTGAACGAGTTCGTACAACAAACTCAGTTTAAGATGGAGACAGCTCAATGGTTAGGCAGGTCGTCTGACCACAGGACATCATGATATCGTTAGATCTCAAGGATACTTACTTCCAGATGCCCATTCATCCATCCTCAAGGAAGTACCTGAGATTCCCATTAGGAATGAAAATATACTAGTTCATGGTGCTGTATTTTGACATGTTCACAGCTTCCGAAGTGTTCACTAGGATCTTCTTGTATGTGACCACCTGGGCCTACAAGAACAGGATTCGTCTCCTTTGTTATCTAGTGTGTTTGCTGGTTTTGAAAGACATAGGGAAAACCATTCTCCTCCATGGAGCCAGGCTACTCGCATTTTTCCGAGATATGGGGATCGTGGTAAATTACAAGAAGTGTCACTTACAACCTTCGTAAGAGATGGTGTATCTAGGAATAAAAATTGTGACCACACTAGACAAAGTTTTCCCATCCAAGGAGCAAGCAAAGAGACAGAGAGATAGCTCAAGCCTTTTTCTCGCAACTTGTCTTTGCAAGCAGACTCATGGTAAATTACAAGAAGTCTCACTTGCAACCTTCGTAAGAGATGGTGTATCTAGGGATGAAAATTGTGACCACAGTAGACAAAGTTTTCCCATCCGCGGAATGAGCAAAGAGACAGAGAGATAGCTCAAGCCTTTTTCTCGCAACTTGTCTTTGCAAGCAGATCAATGCCAAAGGCTACTACGACAATTAACATCTCTAGAGAAGTTGGTTCCCAACGGCTGTCTACGCATTCGATCTCTACAGTGACAGCTGAAGACCTTTTGGTGTCAGCATCTAGACCCACCTAACATCTAAGTGCGGGAATCTTAGGAGCAGAAGAGAGACCCCCGGATTTGTTGCTCTTCACACATGCATCAAAAGAAGGGTAGGGGACTCATCTGTTGCATCATACGGTATCCGAACACAAGCGACAGTGCTTCATAAACCTGGAAATGAGGGCAGCTTTCCTCGCCCTTAAGCACTTCTATCAGCTGCTTTTAGGCCACTCTGTAGTGCTGATGGCCGACAAAACTATGATGGTGTCACACATAAACAAACAACGAGGTACTTTTTCACAGCACCTATGTCAGCTAGCTGTGGAAATCATAAGATGGATGATAAACAACTCTGTAGCCCTCTCAGCCTGAGTCATCCCGGGCAAGAAGAACGTGTTGGTGGACATTCTGAGTAAGAGGACTCGGATAGTAGGCTTCAAATGTTGTTTACAAAAACAGATAGCCAAGAAAAGTTTGACTTTGCGGTGTTTGCCGACAATCGCCTGTGAGCAACGTCTCTAAACCGGAAGCTTGCGGTGTATTGCTCTCCAGTGCCGGATCCCCAGGCAGTCTGGCAATATGCCTTCCAACATCTGTGGGACAGAATAGACGTTTATTCATTCCCCCTTTCTGTACAGTAAGGAGACTTCTGAATAAGGTCAGGGTATTGCAAGATCTCTCAATGCCCCTAGGAGCTCTTCTTTGGTAATATGCAGAAGGGTTCTCGGATCTTCTGCATTTGCTCACAGAGATACTGAGATAGCTCCCTTCACTTCCAGATCTACTTAGATAACTACATATGGAGATCTATTAAGCGATTATATCGCTTTATCTTCACACGTTGGTGTTATCCAGTTACTGCTTACAAAGAAAGATTTTTCGAGACCTGTTGCAAAGCGAATGACAGAATACCTTTGGGTGTCGTCTGTCTTGGTATACCAGACAAATTGGTCCATTTTTTGTGGTTGGTGTTGTGGATGGGGTAGCTCTCCTCTCAGTGCCACTATGTCAACAATAGCAGAGTCTTTTATGTACAGTACCTTAGGGAGGAAAAACTTTGTTCAGTGGTGGTGGTGAAAGGCTATCACTTGGCCTTGAGCCTTTTCTTTCAAGCTGAATGGAGTTATCATTTCCTCCTCGACAGAATTCTCTTTCTTTTTATAAAGTTTCAAGCATACATGCCCTCATGCGAACCTTTTCTTCAAGCGCCAGATCGAAACTTGACCCTGAAGATGGTATTTCTTCTAGGTTTGACCTTTGCTAGTAGAGTCAGCTGGATACATGGATGGGGGCAAGGGACATTCTGTTTCGTCCCCAAGTTTGTAGGTGACTCAAAATCCACTTGTAGCTGTTGATATTTTCAGACCCTTTAAGATTGAGAGTCTCTGTTCCGTAATAGATGACCCAGATCAGCTGTTACTCTGCCCTGTAAATTCCCTGAGGAAGCACTTAAAAAGATCCTCTAGAGCCCACCCAGAGATCAGAATCTCTTGGTGACCATAGAGGGAAACAATATTGAGATTACTAAGAACTTGATATATTCCAGGATAAGACAGTCTTCATTCCTGTGCTCAAGACGTTAAGGGTGCTATCACATCATTGGTATTTAAGTGGATTTATTTTGCTAAACTGTTCGGTAACCACGTGTGACCCAAAAGACCTAAGCATAACAGTTACATATATGTAAATTTCATCATTGTATGGTAATTACAGTGTTAAAGTGTTAACTCTTTTTTTAATTAATTATCAAAATCAGATATTTGTGGAAAAATTATTTTCCAGTGAAATTAGTGATTGTATAATTTTCATAGAGAAACATTTTCTTGTCTTAGTTTAAGGTTTAGTTCATAGAAGATATTTTGAGTGATTTATTTTTGGAGTGAATTGTTTGTATTTTTATTTTTTCTATAGAATATATTTATGTTTGTAAGGTATGTATTATTTTGATCACCAATATTTTCTAACAGTGATTTGCTCATAATCCACGGAAGTTGGCGCCGCCCAATTCAAACTTTCGACATTCGCCAGCGGAGAGGCGTTTGCTTGGTTTCAGTGCGCAGAAGTCCAGTTCCGCATCAAGGGCGTGACTCGCTCAACCACCAAAGCAGATTATGTTCTCGCGGCAACACCAAGGACGCCTTCCCGGAAATCTCTGACTAGCTTTGTGAACAAGGAGAAACCACAATAGCGTATGACGCCCTCAAAATATACCTTCTGCAGCAGTACTTGCTGTCGCATGCCGCCCGTACTGTATAGCAAAGCTTTTCCAGCTCTCTCAACAACCATTGGGGAACCAAAGGGCTTCGCTCGCCCTCAGGGAAATGACCAGTATCACTCGCATACAACCTACCGCAGACAGCTCTCCTCATGAGGCGAACCTAATTCGTACCGTTACCCAAACCTGTACGAGCTGACATACGCGATGTCGATAGTTTACCCATAAAGGAATTGATTACCGATAACCTTATGGACAGTCACTTCATGACCTTCAAGACCTCCATCAACGCCTCAACTCCTGACAAAGAGGACACCTATTCAACGTCAACCATAGGTGACATGTACACACCTACCCCGTGATGTGCCGGAGCGGCGACAAAGCCACACATCCCCCACCACTCGCTCGCGCCTCAACCAACGACTTTATCAGCCACTTACTGCAGCCCATCGGCCACAGTTTTGCTACTACCACTCCAGATTCTGGGCTGCCGCGAAGAAATGTGCTAAGGATTATCAGTGGCCAAAAAACGTGTAACTAGGCCATCGCTCGTGGTGGTGGCCTCCTGTTCTTCTAATCTTTTCTTTTTACTAGATGCAGGAACGGGTGTGCGATTTTTGTAGACACGGGTGCTTGTCATTCTTATTTGCCAAGGGAACTCTTTAGGACACGACGTAGTCTAAGTCTGCCGACGTCCGCCTGGTAGCTGCTAAAGTATCCACGATACCCACCTACGGTCACGAGAACCTCACATTATCGTTAGGAAATGGTAAATTTTATTGGAAGTTTCTCATTGCTGACGTCACATTGCCTATCCTCGGTGCAGATTTCTTTTCTCATTTCCACCTTTTGGTCGATGTCGGCCACCGACGATTGGTCAACGCAGACTTGTACTTGTCCACACCTCTTCAACCCGCCCCCTTCAACCTCGCTCTCCACATCAGTCCACCCACGGATGCCTATGCCCACCTCCTTACATCGTACCCGGAGATTTTCGTCTAGAACTTCGCCAAACGCCCACGGCTCCTGCCAAACACGGTATTAATCACCATATCAAGACGACGGGAACCCCAGTTGTCGCAAAATTCAGGAGTCTGGCACCAGATCGATTGGCAGCCGCCAAACAAACGTTCGCCGAAATGGAGGAAATGGGCCTTTACATATCGTCCTGAAGAAAGACGGCTCCCTCCGTCCGTGCAGACATTATAGGCGCCTGAACATGCAAACAGAACCGGATCACTACCCCCTCCCAAACATTGCCGACGTGACCTCTTACCTGCACAAAGCGAAGGTTTTCTTAATGCTCGACCTCCTGAAGGGCTATTATCAGGTGCATAGGAACCCAGAAGACTTCCCCAAGACCGCCATCACCGCTCCGTTTGGTACATACACCTTCAGTTACTCCTGTTTTGGCTTTCGTAATGCTGGGGCCACTTTTCAACGTCTCAAGGATGGCATCTCAAGGAGCCTCCCCTTCTGCGTATGTTATGTGGATGACATACTTGTGTTCTCTGCCTCATAAGGGGAATACCTCCGTTACCTGTGCATCGTGCTCGACCGCCTGCAACAAAACGGCCTTGTAGTCCGGTACGAGAAGTGTACCTTTAGCGACAACGAAGTGTCATTCTTAGGGCGCCACATAACTCCTGAAGGACTCCATCCCCTCCCTGAGAAGGTAGCAGCCGTTCAGAACCTCCCCACGCCCTCAACCGTCTAAGCACTGCAGGAATTCTGGGGCATGATCAACTATTATTACCGTTTTCTGCCAGCCATTGATGCCACTCTTGCTCCCTTCTCCGCCTCCCTCAAGAGCAAGCGAAAAGACCTGAAGTGGGGTCCCCTTCAAGAAGCGGCCTTCTGCAATGCAAAAAATGCCTTATTAACCGCTCCCGCTCTTACTTTTCCCATCCCACATGCCCCTCTCCTTCTCTCCACCGATTCCAGCGACGTCGATATTGGTGCAGTACTCAAACAGGTTGTCATCGGCTCGCACCGGGCATTGGCCTTCTTCAGTAGAAAACTCTCCAAGGCAGAATCGGGTTATTCTACCTTCCATCGCGAATTGCTGGCGATGCACTTGGCTGTCCATCACTTTCTCCATTTCTTAGAAGGTACGCCCTTCGTCATTCGCACAAATCACATGCCTCTGGTGCACGCCTTCAGTCGACAGTCTGGCGCCTAGTCCGCCGTGGCTGAATACAATTGCACCCATCAACGCGTCCCTGGGAAAATGAATCCCGTTGACGATGCCCTGTCAAGAAACCCGTTGGGTGTCGTTCAACTGGGATTGGATTAAAATGCCTTGGCTGAAGCCCAACGACGGGATCCAGAGTATCAAGCATGTAGGACATCCTGCACATCCCTCCGTTTGGCAGACATCCCCCTCGACGACTACAACACCATCCTCCTCTGTGATGTCAGTACTGTTAGACCGTGACCTTAGATTCCTGCTCCCATGCGCCTATAGGTGTTTGATTTCATTCACGGCCTTTCTCATCCCTCGTGCCGTTCTACTGCACAGCTGCTGAAGACGAAGTTCATTTGGCATGGCATTTCTAAGGATGCTAAGGATTGGGTCTGCACCTGTACTTCTTTCCAAACTTCCAAAGTACATCGACACACGGATTTAGGAGTGGGCACCTTTCCTCAACCTCAGCGTCGCTTTTCCCACATTCACATCAACGTTGTAGACCCCCTACCAACATCACAAGGACATCGTTACCTGTTTACCTTCATCGACCGCTCCACTCATTAGCTTGAAGCCATTCCCATGGAAACTGCAATGTCTGCCTCATGTACATCTGCCTTACTCTCAGGATGGATTGCAAGATTTGGTCCCTGAACATATTACTTCTGACAGGGGTACCACTTTCACCTCTCAATTGAGGAATTTTTAGCAAATCTCCTGAGCCTCACCCTACATCAGACAACTGCCTATAACCCCACTGTCAATGGAATGGTTGAACGGTTTCATCGCACCCTCGAAACAGCTTTGATGTCCCGCTGCAAGGACTCCAACTGGTTTACTCAGCTTCCCTGGGTCTTCCTGGGACTAAGGAGCACTCCTAAAGACGCCCTGGACGTCTCGGCAGCTGAAATGGTGTATGGTGACCCATTGGTCGTCCCTGCCGAACTTTTTCCTTCTGCAACCTCCGACGACGATCTCCAGCGAAGCCCCAAGCGAAGCATCACATGCCGACAGACTTGCACTCTGCAACGCACGTCTTCCTACACGATGACACTAGCAAGCCACCGCTAACACCCCGTTACACGGGCCCTTTTCTAGTGATCCGACGCAGTCCGAAAACATTCCTACTAAACATTTGTGGCAAAGAAGACTGGGTCTCCATTGATTGTTTAAAACTTACTTATCTCCTGCCAGATGACCCGCCTACGATCGTACATAGTAACGACATTTTTTTTTTTTGTATATATTATCCTTTGTATCTTCGCTCTCCCCTCGCACTAATAACAACCTGAATCAACATGTCTGTTTTTCTTACTGTTACTGTTAACAGAACCGGTTGTCGGTGGAACATGAAATTGCATGTTATATATTTTAGGCCCTTCTTGCCCGGACTTGATGTATATATAAACTGATGTTCTGTAATAAAGTTACTCAGTTATTTACATCTTACCTTTCGAGTCACAGCCTCTCTCGGCCCGTCACAACATGAAATCCTGACAAATCAGAAATAGGTTTTGAAAACGAAGGATCTAATGCCTTCAACTTCATATTTGTTGAATTCAATTTCCCGAATCTTGGTACGACATATCCCTAGTCACGATTGTTATGCAGAATGGATTCGCAAATGAAGCCTCTAATTACTTCAGCGATGCGTCATTTATTAGGTGGTGGCTGTGTTATACATCCCAGGCGAGAGCGGAAATCTAATATTTGCCTCACTTGCCTTCATTAACGAGTATCGTCAATGTTCATCTTCAGGTAACCAGAGAGAGAGAGAGAGAAAGAGAGAGAGAGAGAGAGAGAGAGAGAGAGAGAGAGAGAGAGAGAGAGAGATTCTACGTTGTTCTTCAGGAAAGGAAACGAACGTAGAGCAGGATATATTTTATTGGCTTTATGAATTTGGGGCATCTGGGCCGTTCTGCGCAGTGGTGCAACTAGTGTGGGAAACCTTATAGTTACACCATGAAAGTGAGAGATTGGACAGACAGAAACATAAGAGTGGACGGCTGAAAAGGAGGTCCAGCCAAGACACAAAGGGACGATGTAGAGCAAGGTCGTCTCGAAACGTCTTTTGTGTAGATACACCAAAGAAATACCTAAAGTGCACTGCGTGAGGTGCACTTGTAATATTGCAAGAGATATTAAGCTGAAATTCATATAGCATACTAAATTTTTAAGCATTGGTTAATTTGACGTATTTTGACTATACCCTAACTTTAATGATATATTTTTACACGCCATGATTATAATAACCTCACTCTTCAGAAATAACCAAACGAATTCGATACAAACTAATTAAGTCCATATTACTAAATGATAACATTAACTCTATAAAAATAATTCTTTGAAGAAAGGTTAAAGTTATATAGTAATAATAGTGAAAGCAACATTTTCATCGTAAACTGGTTAAGTTAAACCATAAGACACGAATAATAATGTTCTAACTTTGAGCCATAAGGTCTTACGTTCACCTTTTATTAAAGCGGTGAGCGACGATCTCAAGCAAGATTTATAGTTTAATTTCAGAGCTTGAATAATCTCTACTTGACGTTGATGCATGGCCCTGATAAAAACAACTGAATTTGATCACAGTTTCCACTTCCAGCACTTCATTATTCTACAAATTCATTGCAAAGCAATTGCTCCATTTTAAGAATTATTCAATTCAACGTCTCTCTCTCTCTCTCTCTCTCTCTCTCTCTCTCTCTCTCTCTCTCTCTCTCTCTCTCTCATCAAAGGACACGTTTGGTTTAACGTTAAAAACACACGCGCATTGAATTTACAAAGTTCTGCTGACAACGTTTAGACATTAATCATATCTTAGCTTGAAATTATTATTATTATTATTATTATTATTATTATTATTATTATTATTATTATTATTATTATTTGCTAAGCTCTACCCCTAATTGGAAAAAGCAGTTATGTTATAAGCCCAGGGGGTCCAACAGAGAAAACAGCCCAGTGAAGAAAGGGACCAAGGAAAAATTAAATATTTTAAAGAGTAAGAACATTCAAATAAATATCTCCTAAATAAACTATAAAAACTATAAAACGAGGAAGAGAAACAAGAGAGAATAGTAAGCCCGAATGTACCCTCAAGCAAAAGAACTCTAACCCAAGACAGTGGAAGACCATGGTACAGATGCTATGGCACTACCCAACACTAAAGAACAATGGTTTGATTTTGTAGTGTCATTCTCCTAGAAGAGCTGCTTACCATAGCTAAAGAGTCTCTTCTACCCTTACCAAGAGGAAAGTGGCCACTGAACAATTACAGTGCAGTAACCCCTTTGGTAATGAAGAATTGTTTGGTAATCTCAGTGTTGTCAGGTGTATGAGGACAGAGGAAAATCTGTAAAGAATAGGCCAGACTAATCCGTGCGTGTAGGCAAAATGAAAATGAACAGTAACCAGAGACAAGGATAAAATGTAGTACTGTCTGGCCAGTCAAAAAACCCAATAACTCTCCAGCAATAGTATTTCATCGAGTGGCTGGTGCCATTTCCAATCTACTACCTACTAATTGGTTTTATAAAATCACTGAGTTGTATTAAAAGAAAAATATATTGCTGCATTTTATATATCAACATAAATTGGCAAAAAATGCAGAGAAATAATTTCTACAAGAATTTAACATACAACAAAAATTTCTCATATGATTGGCTAATTATAATATTCAAATAAATTTTCATCTTAAAACAACAATAAGCATATCAAAGAGAAATAAAGTTTTCGTGTCACAACAACAACAACAATAATAATAATAATAATAATAATAATAATAATAATCTTATCATCATCATCATCATCATCTCCTATGTCTATTAATGCAAACGGCCTCGATTAGATTTCGCCATTCATCTGTATCTTGAGATTTTAATTCAATACGCCTTCATTCTTAATCTGCTACTTCACGCTTCATAGTCCTCAGCCATGTAGGCCTAGGTCTTCCAACTCTTCTAGTGTCTTGTGAAGCCCAGCTGAACGTTTGGTGAACTAAGCTCTCTTGGGGAGGATGAAGAACATGCCCAAATCATCTCCATCTACCCCTCGTCTTAATCTCATCCACATATGGCACTTGATGATGGTTTTCTTCTTAAATCTACTAAATATATTGGAGATTGTTTCATTGTCATATAATGACTCAAGTGTATATAGTAACACCGATCTTACTAAACTGATATATAGTCTGATTTTTATATGTAATTTCAGGCAATTTGATTTCCAAATCTTATTTAACCTAGCCATTGCGTGATTTACATTGTTCAATCTTTCACTAAACTAATTTCAAATAGCCTGTATTGGAGATCATAGTTCCTAGATAATTGAATGATTCTACCTCAATAATCTTTTCTTCTTCCAATGATATTTCATCTTCCATTGCAAACTTCGTTCTTATCATCTCTGTCTTTCTTTTATTTATCTTGAGCCTAACCTTATGTGATATTTCATGCATTCTGGTAAGCATGAATTGCAAGTCCTGTAGTGTTCTGCTAATAAGGACAGCATCATCATTATACTCTAGGTCTGCTATTTTCCTATTACCAATCCAGTCCAATCCTTCTCTCCCATCTCCAACTATTCTACGCATTACGCCTTACAAAATCCATGAAGAGGATAAACAACATAAGTGACAACACATCACCTTGGAGTCCTGCACTTTTCACTGGAAATTCATTTAAGAGGACTCCATTAACATTAACTTTACATGTCCTATGCTCATTGTAGACGTGCTTATTTGGAGAAGCAGGAGGCCTATCACCTTTGGAAGGGTAACAGATCAGATTTGACCTGGAACAACTATACTCAGCTTCGAGCTTTTGCTCATAGAGTTTATGCCTCAACTGAAAAGGAGTACAATTTAATCATAAAAGAAACCCTCTCTGGTACAACTCAGGAACATAAATGGTGGTCTACCCTTAAATCTGCACTCTTTGGTGTAGATGCAACAGTTCCTCCTTTACTTAAACCAGATGGCTCAGTCACTCACTGTCCAAAGGAAAAGGCAACCCTTTTGGCTGATGTTTTTGACAGTAAACAGAGTAATGAAAAACTTGAACTTCCTCATTCCTGTTTTCCTGAGGCTAAACTAACTAGTTTAGCTTTTCGATCTCGTGAGATTAAAGCTCTGTTGGTGGACCTTGATGCTTATGGAGGTGTAGACCCAAATGGTATTTTTCCTTTGTTTTTTATAAAGACAGCAGATTTCTTAGCTCCAAAGTTATCTGTTATTTTGCGCAAGTTAGCAAGAAGAGGAGCTTTTAGCACTTGTTGGAAAATTGGTAATGTTACTCCTCTATGTAAATTTGTTTGTGGTAGCTCAAGTCCCACTGATTACCGCCCAATTTCCATAACTCCCATATTATCTAAAGTTTTTGAACGTCTTCTGGCAAAACGTCTTAATAGGTTTGCTGAAGGTAATCATCTATTCCCTAGTTTGCAATTTGGTTTTCGTAAAGGCCTTGGAGCATGTGATGCCCTTCTTACAATCTCCAATGCAGTACAGAAATCC
>NC_090755.1:52599560-52609560 GCF_036898095.1 Palaemon carinicauda | reverse complement strand
CAACCGTAGCTTGCCTACTTCTTCTAACTCATAAAACTGACATAATTTTTGCAATGACTTGAATGCCTCTTCATTCACAGGTCCTTTCCAGTTATCTTGGACTGTCATACAATGAAAGGCATTTAGGATACCCCATGTTGTGTTGTCTCCACCTTTAAATCTTCTTTGTAGCTCTTGTGATATTGTATCTAAAACCACATAAAATACTCTCATACGGTAGTACTCATCCAAGGATTGATATTGCTGGTCCTCAGTAGCAGATGTAGCACTATACTTGTATCTTTCAGGCCATTTTCTTCTTCTGCCTTGTCCATGAATCCCAGAGGGGAGGTCGATGGCCATGGATTTAGCTCTCTATTTAACATTTGTAAAACTTTCCTGAAACTTCTCATTTCTTAATTCTCTCAAACTTTGTAGCACTCTATCCACAATTCTGTAGGAGGCAGCCAAATCAAAGTCTTTCTGTTGTAGGGCATTAGAGGCATAGGCAGTTTCTTGAAAAACTGGAGTGGCAATCTCAAGACAAACAAGAAATTCAAAGTTAATACTTTGCAGCAATATTGAGGCATCCCCTGCTGATGCATCAGGAGGAGGTTTTTGCACTATCTCATAAAAATTGCTTCAGAGCTGGGATAACCTTCCTCATGGTTCTAAGAGCTGACTCTCTGCAAGCCCATCTTGTGACCGATAGCTTCTTAAGTTCAAGTGGGTGGTCTTCTGGATACATTGCTTTCTGGATCTCCATGAAAGCAGCATGCCGTTTTGACTTGATTTTGCACTTTCGACTAATACTAGATTTAGGCTGTATGCATGGCAGTGTAAATAGAGGGCCTTTGGGTTCTGTCTTTGGAGTCTGGACTGTAATTCATTGTATATTCCACTCGTATTTGCTGCCTCATCATATCCTTGTCCATGCATATCATCTATGTTATTTGAAAGCAATGACACTTTCGGTCTTTTCAGTATTTCTTGTTTTTTTTTTTTTTTAATTACATCAAGGTGCAATTTAACTACACTGTCATACTTGCTAAACGTCTAGCCAAGTATAGAGTAATGGAGATCAACCTACATAAAATTTCTCTGTTTCTCTTTGTCTCTAACAGCTTGTACTTCAGCAATATCTAATGCTTGACTTTGGAACCCTTTCCATCGAACCATACCAATCATGTGAGATTCTGAACTAGCATGCTCCTTTATTTTCTCTAAAGCTGTTCTCCAATGGCTTATGCCCACTGATTTCCAAGCTACTCGGCCCCTGTACTTTTCCTCATTAAAAAACAGACGACAGCTGAAGCAGAACATGGCATCTTTCTAAGGTGAATACTCCAACCAAGAGTTAATAATAATAATAATAATAATAATAATAATAATAATAATAATAATTATTATTATTATTATTATTATTATTATTATTATTATTATTATTATTATTATCATTGACACAGATAGGCCGCATAGGCGGCGGGCCTATAAGTGCCCTCTCAAAAGGGCACTTTTAATACAGTAGCAAATGGGGCAGGTGCTTGGGCACCCCTAGCACCCCCCCCCCCCCCCCCTCTGCACGTCCCTGCTCTTTGACGTTTTGTTAATAGTATTTTGTTATTGAACTGTTTTCCATCCAGTGTACTCTTTAAAATTGATCAAACAACAATTCTCTCTCTCTCTCTCTCTCTCTCTCTCTCTCTCTCTCTCTCTCTCTCTCTCTCTCTCTCTCTCACACACACAGCTTTAAAAGAAAATGAAGAGAAGAAGTGATGGCAAAGCGGGTTGAATCAAAATAAACGAATCGTTAAGGTTTTAATACTGATGAAGAGAGAGAGAGAGAGAGAGAGAGAGAGAGAGAGAGAGAGAGAGAGAGAGAGATTAATAACGACATTCTTTGCAAAATTTCCCATCTACTAGCATGAGAGGTATCATGGAGACTGATACAACGATAAATGCAAATATCAGGACGCGGACGATAGAATACTGGGTGATTTTTTCCTTTTTTCTTTTATGATATTTTCTCCGAGTTGAATCCATTCGAAGAAGATTACGGAACACGCCATCACCTACTTGCCATAATTTCTTTTCACTCAAGTTATAATGAAATTTCTAATTAACTTTGAGAGAGGAAAAAGACCTATTGTACAATTGCAGCAGAAAATATCTTTTCCTCTTCTCTTCTCAAAGAGATATTCGGGTCTCGACTGGTAAAACAAAGACATTTGGGAAAGTATTCGTTTCCTCTTTGCAGAAATTTCAGCTTTTCTCGCAATAGTATAATTGAATTTTGGGATATTGGGCCATATGGCCCATCGTTGGGACTAAGGAGGACATTCAGCACCTAAGTGCAACTGGGGAAATCGATGCTGTTACAACATAGAGTAAGAATTTATCAGTAAGATAGAGGACGGGGAGCAACGTAGAAGGTTTAAAATTCGGTACGTCGTTGTCTCTACAAGTCCACTTCGGGTGCTCCCAACTACAATTCGATGACGGATGGCCTCCTTAACCAAAGCGACGGGTCACACAAACCAGAGTTCGGTAGTAGAAATCTAATTTACTAAAGGAAACATAACTGAAATACGCAACAATACTTAATCTTCTGCCAAAGAAAAGAAAAAAATGAGTAAAAACGTTTCCTTCGGGGCTGCTTTTGATGACCACAGATGTCACATATACCCCCCCCCCCCCCCCTCCTAGCCACCACCACCACCACCACAACAACTACATTCCACTGATAAATCTTGTTGTTGGCCAAATCTGATTGATCACAGTTACGTTTAAACACTTCGGTTTCTTATGAACGTTGCCATATAATGTTTTTATTTTCACTGCAAAATACAAACTCCTTCGCCTACTTAATCATAAAGATCAAATGATAATGAAAAGTGTTTATGTTAAAACACGGACACTTAGCTAAAAATCTAAACGGTTTAGAAGACATTCTTTGTTTCTATAGGGTAACGTAGAACAGAACTTTGAACATATAAAGGTGAGAGTAAAAATTCCTCGAGTTTTTTCAGGTTTCACTTCAAAGCCCCGGGAGTAGGAATAGGTACAAATTTACGTTAAAAACATATATAATTACATTATTGGTAAATTTCGATGTAAATGCAATTTCTCATAAAACCGAAATTATTCGACTTCCCAAGATTCACGTAAGTCTTTATTTGCCATCATTCCTACAATGAGACGTAAATTGGCATTAATATAATAAATATATGGAATAATCTAATTTTTGTGATATTATATAACCCATTTCTCTCAAGTTTATCTATTCATTTAATCGTGGGATAATGAAATCTGCAAGAATCTCTCTCTCTCTCTCTCTCTCTCTCTCTCTCTCTCTCTCTCTCTCTCTCTCTCTCTCTCTCTATCTATATATATATATATATATATATATATATATGTGTGTGTGTGTGTGTGTATATATACATACATACATACATACATATATATATATATATATATATATATATATATATATATATATATATATATATATATATATGGCTCTGGGAAGGCAAAAATAAAATATCCTCACACTACAGAAATAGATCTTTACCAGAATATATTTTCCCACCATTTTTTATCATTTATGTATAAATGTCATTTATTCCTTCATCTTTCGTAAACAAAAACTAAGTCAACAAATTCATGGAACGTTTTCTCTTTATGATTAAAAGTCCCCTTGTTAACTAGGTGGTAAAGAAAAACATGAGGTTTTCTGTAAAATACACAAATACTACAGTTGTTTCATAAAGAAAAATTTGCAAATGAAATTTGTTGATATATTGAAAGAATAAACAAAATCGGAGTTGGATGGTTACAAACATATATCGTGACACGGATTAGTAACTGGATGGAAACTCTGGGAAACCTTCCATTATCCATCTTCTTCACAAACTGATTTATCAAGCGATGCATCCCGGACTTTATGTATGGATTGGACAAGAGGTGGCAAAGTCTACCTTCGGGGGAAGTGGTACAGTTTAGCTTTGGAGGCATTAGTAAACTCCCATTTAGGAAGAGGAAATAAAACCTAGCTTTGGAGGAGATGGTAAAGACTTCCTTAGGGGGGAGGAGTAAAGCACAGTGGTAACATATTCGCCTAGTATTTTGCATGGTAGCAGATCGATTCCAGCCCGGGACTGTGAGTTTAAGCTGTTTACTGGGGAGGCAACTGCTGTGGTTGGGCACTACAGTGGGGGTTGGGCTTGCCCGGCAGACGTTCTGGTGCGAATCTATTCAGTTAAACTGTAACTGAAACCAGACACCTTTACCTTCAGACAGGTGGTAAAATCTCCCTTGGGGAAACATGTTAGAGTCTACATTTGGTGAAAATAGTAAAGTTTCCTTTAGGAGAAGGTGGTAAAGTCTCTTTTCAGCGGAAGTAGTAAAATCGCCTTTAGGAAGAAGTGGTAGGGTGTTCCTTTGGAAGATGTGGTAAAGTATCCCTTTATAAAAGGGCATAAAGTGAAAAATGTCTCCCTTTGCAGGAGGTGATAAAGTTTCCCCTTCGATGAGTTGGCAAAATTTAACTTTTGAGGAGGTGGTGAAATCTCCCTTTCGAAGTGCTGATAGTGTCTACCTTCTTAGGAGGTGGTAAAGTACCCCTTTGGAGATGGTGGTAAAGTCTCTTTTTCCAAAAGGTAAGAATCTTTCCTTAAAAGTAGGTGGCATATTCTCCCCTTGGAGGAGGTGGCAAAGTCTCCTTTACCAAAATTGAAGAAGCCTACCTTCATAGAAGGTGGTAAAGTATCCCTTAGGAATAGGTGGTAAAGTCTTCTTGGATGAGGTAATCAAGCCTCCTCTCCAAGAAGATAGTTATGTCTCTGTTCGGAAGCGGTGGTTCCTCTATTGAGATTCAGCAGAGGATTGCCTGGTGCTGGGAATGGGGAGGCTATTCATCCCATAGGTGGTACTTCAAGGAAATCCAGCTGATGGCCAGTGAAGATGTTGGCCTGAGGGAGATGCAGGTATGGTAAAAGGCCAAAAAGGGGGTGGGTGAAGGGATGCTACAAAGACGCTTTAGTAACGTCTACAGTATATATCATAAGGTGGACTGACGCCACTTACGCACTGCGTAAAATAGCCAGAACATATTTTTCTATTTTACTACTTGTCTGTAAAAGTCCTCCTTGATTCTATACAAATGTTATTGTTCTTTTTTACTCTGATTCAATAACGAATGAATGAATTATCATAATTCATCTGGCGTGAGAGCTGGCAGTGTTTGTCACCGTTGAATAAATCAGTTACAAATATTTGATATCTGTAAGTTTTCCTCGTGGTACACTCTCTAATGAGAGAGAGAGAGAGAGAGAGAGAGAGAGAGAGAGAGAGAGAGAGAGAGAGAGAGAGAGAGAGAGAGAGAGAAATGCACTTGAGCACCTGATAACAAAATCCAATAACATAAATTTGAATTGCAGAGCATCAGAAATATGATTCTTCACTCGAATGTAAAAAGAAGAAATCTGAATCTGCCAAATATCAAATCATATACTACAAAAGGCTTTTGACTATTTACACACCGAAGGCAGCCTACTGTTAAGGTTTTGATTTCTCAGAATCTCTGTACAGATGGGATAACTGAAGACCATTTGATCTCTCAGCTATTAAACAAGCCATGTACATGTGGGTCAACAAATTGGTTTTGAGGGTAATAATTTTAACTCAATGTCCATCTATGTGAGAAGAGTTCACCAATAAAAAATGAATATAGTTAATAGAAATTCCAACATACTACATATTACGAATAACAGGGGAGAGAACGATGTTGAGAAGTCAAATATATACTGTATATCTTTCTACTTTATATATATATATATATATATATATATATATATATATATATATATATATATATATGTATATATATATATATATATATATATATATATATATATATATATATATATGTATATTTATATATTTATGTATGTATACACACACATGCACACACACACACATATATATAGTATATATATATATATATATATATATATATATATATATATATGTGTGTGTGTGTATATATATATATATATATATATATATATATATAAATATATATATATATATATACATACATACATAGATATATATATATATATATATATATATATATGTATATATACATATATATATATATATATATGTATATGTATATATATATATATATATATATACATATATATATGTGTGTATATATATATATATATATATATATATATATATATATATATATATAGATAGATAGATATAGATATATATGTATATATATATATATATATATATATATATATATATATATATAGATATAGATATATCTATATATCTATATATATATATATATATATATATATATATATATATATAAATATATATATATACATCCTGTCACGTAGTAGTCATACCCTAGTAAGACGAGTATCCCAAGAGGTTTTTAGGAAAGGGGTGGGGTAGGAAGGGTTGAATATGTGTGTGAGTGTGCTTGTGCATGTGTGCGCATACCTATTTGAATATTTAGCCATCATTTTTTTGGGTCACGTACACTAATACATAAATAGCTCTCAATCTAGATATATACCACGAGGGCATAAAAACAATTAGAATAGCGCCAACGTATCCCTGCGTGTCGTAAGAGGGGACTAAAAAGGACGAGGGGTTGGAAACCCCCTTTCCTGTATTATATACTCCTGTTAGACATGGAAAAGGTGGAGCTTGGGAGAGAGTGACTGCTCCCCGTAATCTAGTTTTGTGGTGTCAGAATGTGCGTGGAGGTAGTACGATAGAGAGTAAAAGATGTGAGATTGGAAGTATGTTTTGGAATAGAAGGATGGATATATTGGCTTTGTGTGAGACAAAGATAAAAGTTAAGGGTGAAGTGATGTTTGCTGAAGTGACTGGTATAGTGTCTGGGATTGAAAGGGGAAGAGCAAGAGAGGTTGTGGCTTTATTGCTGAGTGAATGGATGACAGGTAAAGTAGTAGAATGGAAGGAGATATGATCTAGTTAATGTGGGTAAGGGTTTGGCTAGGTAGGGAATGTTCGGCTTTTGTTAGTGCATATGGGCCAGGAGATCTGGAATGAATTAACCAGGTGTTTAGGAGGACTGGTTAGAAGGAATTATGCAGTTGTCATGGGTGACTTAAATGCTTGAGTGGGTGCTGGAGAGGTAGAAGGTGTCATTAGGAAGTATGGCATACCAGGTGAAAATGAGAGTAGTGAGAGACTGGTAGATATGTGTGTTGAGCAAGAGATGTTGATAAATTTTAAATTTTTCAAAAAGAAAGATAAAAACAAGTATACATGGGTAAGAGAGGCAAACGGAAAAGTGGTAGAAAGGGCGTTAATGGATTATATGTTGGTAACTAAAAGAATGTTTGGAAGATTGAAAGACATGCTCATGTTTAGGGGTATGGCTAACGGTATGTCTGATCATTTATTGTTGGAAGGAGAATTAGTTGTAGCAAAAGAGTGGGCGAATAGAGTGGGGGGATGTAAAAGGGAACTAGTGAGAGTTGGAGAGTTAATAAAACCTGAGGTAAAAAGTGAATATCAAGAAAGGTTGAAAATGGCATATGACAGGTTGAAAGTAAGAGAAACTGGTAATTTAGAGGAGGAGTGGAAGTTAGTAAAATAGAATTTTGTTGGGATTGCAAGTGATGTTTGTATCAAGAAGTTTATTGGAGGCAGCATGAGGAGGGGCAGTGAATGGTGGAATGAAGGAGTGAAGGTAAAAGTGGAAGAGAAAAAGCGGGCATTTGAAGAATGGCTGAAGAGTAATAGTGTAGAGAAGTATGAAAGATATAGAGAGAAAAATCTGGAAGTAAAGCACAAGGTAACTGAGGCAAAGAGGGTGGCTGACCTGAGGTGGGGCCAGGGATTGGGTCGTTCATATGAAGAGAATAAGAAGCTTTGGAAAGAAGTGAAGAGAGTAAGGAAGGCGGGTTCAAGAATTGATGAGACAGTGAAAGATGAAAATGGAAGGTTGTTAGAAGGAGAGGAGTCAAGGAGAAGGTAGGAGGAATATTTTGAAAGTTATTGAATATTGAAGATAATAGGGAGGCAGATATAATTTCTGTTGCAGGTGTTGAGGTCCCAGTGATGGCAGATGAGAATGAGAGAGAGATTACAAGAGAGGGAGTGAGGAGAGCACTAGATAAAACGAGACTAGGAAAAGCACCTGGTATGGATGGTGTGAGAGCTGAGATATTGAAGGAAGGGGGTGTGACTGTACCTCAATGTTTGGTGACATTGTTAAATATGTGTTTTGTGTTGTTAAGGGTACCAGTAGATTGGGCTTGTGCATGTATTTTACCACTATATAAGGGTAAAGGAGAAGCGCATGAGTGTTGTAATTCAATGGGTATTAGTTTGTTGAGTGTGGTTGGAAAAGTGTATGGTAGAGTACTGATTAATAGGATTAAGGATAAAACACAGGATGCAATCTTAGAAGTACAGGGTGGTTTTAGAAGAGGTAGGGGATGTACAAATCAGATTTTTACAGTTAGGCATATATGCGAGAAGTATTTAGCAAAAAGTAAGGAGGTGTATGTTGCATTTATGGATCTGTAGAAAGCGTATGATAGAGTTGATAGGGAAGCAATGTGGAATGTGATAAGGTTATATGGAATTGGTGGAAGGTTGATGCAAACAGTGAAAAGTTTCTACAAAGGTAATAAAGCATGTGTTAGGATAGGAAATGAAGTGAACGATTGGTTTCCGGTGACAGTGGGGCTGAGTTAGGGATGTGTGATGTTGTCATGGATGTTTAACTTGTATGTTGATGGAGTGGTGAGAGAGGTGAATGCTCGAGTGCTTGGACGAAGATTGAACCTGGTAGACGAGAATGATCATGAATGGGAGGTAAATCAGTTGTTGTTTGAGGATGATACCGTACTGGTTGGAGATGCGGAAGAGAAGCTTGGCCTATTAGTGACAAAATTTGGAAGGGTATGTGAGAGAAGGAAGTTGAGAGGTAATGTGGGTAAGAGAAAAGTTATGAGATGTACGAGAGGGGAAGGTGGTGCGAGGTTGAATGTCATGTTGAATGGAGAGATACTTGAGGAGGTGCATCAGTTTGAGTACTTGGGGTCTGTTGTTGCAGGAAATAGTGGAGTGAAAGCAGATGTACATCAGAGAGTGAATGAAGGATGCAAAGTGTTGGGGATAGTGAAGGGAGTTGTAAAGAATAGAGGGTGTGGCATGAATGTAAAGAGAGTTCTGTATGAAAAAGTGATTGTACCAACTGTGATGTATGGATCGGAGTTGTGGGGAATGAAAGTGATAGAGAGACAGAAATTGAATGTGTTTGACATGAAGTGTCTAAGGAGTATTGCTGGTGTATCCCGAGTAGATAGGGTTAGAAACGAAGTAGTTAGGGTGAGAACGGGTATGAGAAATGAGTTTCCAGCTAGAATGGATATAAATGTGTTGAGGTGGTTTGGCCATGTTGAGAGAATGGAAAAGGGCTTTCTGCTAAAGAAGGTGATGAATGCAAGAGTTGATGGGACAAGTACAAGAGGAAGGCCAAGGTTTGGGTGAATGAATGGAGTAGAGAAGGCTGTTGATGATAGGAGGATAGATGTGAGAGAGGGAAGAGAGCGTGCTAGAAATAGGAATGAATGGCGAACGATTGTGACACAGTTCTGGTAGGCCCTTTTGCTTCCTTTGGTTGCCTTGGATGACCGTGGAGGTAGCAGCAGTAGGGAATTCAGCATTATGAAGCTTCATCTGTGGTGGAACACGGGGAAGGGTGGGCTGTGGCACCCTAGCAGTACCAGCCGAACTCAGTTGAATCCCTTGTCAGGCTGGGAGGAACTTAGAGAGAAAGGGTCCCCTTTTTTTTCCTTTGTTTGATGTCTGCTACCCACCAAAATTGGGGGAAGTGCCTTGGTATATATATATATATATATATATATATATATATATATATATATATATATATATATATATGTATACATGTGTGTGTATGTATCTATATATATATATATATATATATATATAT
>NC_090755.1:52582060-52594560 GCF_036898095.1 Palaemon carinicauda | reverse complement strand
AAGAAAGATATTAAAGAAATAGAATCGTATGACTGAATATGCTCTCAAGCAAGGGAACTCTAACCCAAGACACTGGAAGTTTGTACAAAGGCTATGGCACTACCCAAGACCAGAGAACGAGAGTTTAATTTTGGAGTGTACTTCTCCAAGAAGAGGAGCTTATCGTAGCTAAAGAGTCTCTTCTACCGTTACCATGAGAAAAGTAGCCACTGAAGAATAATTTTTCCGTTATCTTGGTGTTGTCAGTAGCATAAGACAAGAGGAAACAGCGTAAAGAATAGACCAGACTATTCGTAGTATGTGTAGGTAAACGAAACATGGGCCGTAACCTGATATGGATCCAATGTAATACTGTCTGATCAATCAAAGGACCCGATGAAACTAGCAGTAGTATCACAACAAGTGGCTGGTGCCTTGACCGATCTTCTACCTGACCTATTTTTCTGATTTCATCTTTTTTATATTATTTCTATTAGCAACTTTATAAAAAATATAAAATGAATAGAAATTATAAGCTATTTAGTACAAGAGAAAGATAATTCAAATATATACATATGTTTAAACAATATTTTCATTAAAACGTTGTGCTTAAGACTACAGGATATAAGAAATTCATGTATAGTTATTAAAAGAAAATTATTATATATTGCTAATGAAAAATAAATCTTTAAGACCACAAGTTCAATTATAATTATCAGTTTCTCTAATAAAACGGAAACACACTTTCATTATACAATTTCCTCCAATTGTAATTTCACTTAATTTAATTAGTTTAGACTCTGATCAAACCTCTACAGAACAAGAAGATTAATCACTTCTTCAGTCTAAAGTTCACTATCCTTAGCTATCTTAGGACTCAAACCCAAACTTGCATTCCTCCTCCAGGAATACAAGGGAATGCAACCATTCGTTTACTCAAAATGCACCAGCAACAAATATCGGAAACGAAACGCGGCTTTAAATAAACAATCATTATTTCGTCGATATTCAAACAATTCGCGCATCGTCCAACAGCAAGTGGAAGTAATCTGTCACGTTCGAATAACAAACATTTATAACCTCAGCACGCAGACCCACAATCCCACCGGGGAACAAACAAGCACCACTCGCAATGTTGCGACATTAATCCAAGCTGATGCAGCTTAAACGGATTTTGAGCGAAGCGAAAAATCTATTTTTTGGTGAGATGGCCATGTCGTCCTGATGGTAGTTCCTTAAAGTAGCTTCCTAAGAGATATATGTACTACAGTGATATTCCCAGAGAATTTTACCTTTAGGTATCCAGAATTCTAACTCCAGGCGTGAATATCCTTAAATTTTCTCTCAAGGATATCGCATAATATCAGAGGACGTATTCTTGACACGTCACATAGCACTCTGCACCCCTAATAGCGTTTACGCTTTGAGGAGGTGTGGCAAAATAAAAAGGAGCCGTATCAAGGCTACCCCCGTTCTCGTATTACTATTGAGAACGACAACAGCGCCATTCCCACGATGGCAGACATTCCTTGTAGCATTGAGCACGGTGTTACAGATACAGTACCACGGGAGGGATACTGTGAAGATCTTTTCTTTTTAGCAGAGATGGGTAGGTCCATCAGGACGACATGGCCATCTCACCCAAAAATAGATTTTTCGCTTCGCTCAAAATCGGTTTTTTGGGCTCAAGCCATGTCGTCCTGATGAAAGCATACCAGAGCATTAGTGTATCTGTGGATTTTCATCAGTACCTTAACCTTATAGCAACCTTTTCTATGGTCATGGGGACCAATTGAGACAAGTGACGTCACCATTATTCGTCATCATCACTAATCATAAACAATGTTAGTGCTTCCTGCCTCCTACAGGGAAGAGTTATTCTAGACAGTAGATAAGGGATCTCGAGGTTAACATATATTGTATGATCAAACATAAGTATACACTGAATATACAAATAGTCTCATAGTTGTATATTTTGCTGAATTAACATCAGTGTCTCTTATATCTATTATTTGTTGTATACAAATATATGAGGAATACTTACTTTGGTAAATCGAAGAACTCTGGCATCTATACATACAATTGTCTGGCGAAAGCGGACGCACTACATTCTAATAGACATTTATTCCTAATAAATGACTAAAAGAGATGGTTAGTAAAACGAATGTAGTATGACAATGGGCTTATACCTGTAACGAGTACAGAGACTATATTTCTTTCTTGAAGGAAGAAATGATGAGTGCCACTCTCAGACTGAAGAAAATTTATAAAACAATTTCTCTTCATAATTCCTGTACTGGTTACTTCTATCTGCACTGTGTACTACGTACACCGGCACTAGTGCTATCTGTATAATTCCACACCTGGGATTTTGAACAGAGCTAGTGTCACCATGGTAACACTTAATCACAAGAGGTCACACCTAAGAAGGATGACCGCTTCTCCCTTTAATTGACAGTCCCAGTCAATTAGCTATTCATCGTAGAATTAAACGGCAGGTTAAATATTCTACCTGACGTCACCACATACTGCTTCAGATAATGGACTTGCTTAGCGTAGTGCTTGCAGAACACTCTGGATGATTCTCACCCAGTACATGTGCGAGGACATGTGAGGTCCCAAACTATTAAGTGTTTACCACAGTAATTAGGGGGCAGGTTTTAATACACTACCTGCCGCCACTACGAAGTGTTTCAGTTCATGCACTTGTTTTGCATAGTGTTTGTAAAACACTCTGGATGATTTCCATCCAGTGAATGAATGAAGACGCTCAAAGTCCATATACTGAAAGAAGTTCAGTGATGAAGCAATCTTTCTTGGATCATGACCTGCAGGAGTACTGTCCGGATTCGCTCTACGAATAAAGTAGGTGAGCTTCGCCCTTAGTTGTTTCAGGGATAAATTTGATCCAGAAGTTTCTCCTTTAAAGAACTGTCCTCCCCTGAAGTCTGAAGTTCTACGAAGATAGACCTTTAGACACTCTACAGGACATAGAGAGACATCTTCCTTCAGAGGGCAGATTCTCCAGGGACCCCACCTCTTAGTGGGTAGCTCGTTTTTAGCGAGAAAGGATGGATCAGGAAAGAGATTCAGTTCTCCCACTTCCGTGAACTGAATGTGACCCTCATCTCTGGATAGGGCCACTATTTCACTAACTCTAGCCCCAGAGGCTATAGCAAACAGAAAAATAACCTTTTGGGTTAGATCCTTAAGAGAACAATCTTCATTGTTCACAGATGAGGCATAATGTAGGACCTTGTCCAAAGACCAACAGATGGGCTTTGGTGGTACTGTGGGCCTAAGCCTAGCACATGCCTTCGGAAACTTATTAAAGATTTCATTCGCCAGATTCACTTGAAAGGCATATAGGAGAGGCTATGAAGGTGGACAAAGAAGGACAGACAGAAGTTCATTGAAATCTCTTTCGGTCCTCTTGCTTTCACAAACGCAGCCCACTTTTTCCAGGAAGACTCATATTTATTATCTTCTAGTTGACTTAGCCTTGTATTCTTCTAAGAATTCTATATTGCCTTCTGAGATCCCAAATCTTTTTCTAACCACTAGAGTAAGAAAATCATGAAATGAAGGATTTGGGTTCTCTGTGATAAAACGAAGGCAGTTAATTTCTGAACCTTTGGAAATATACCTAGGATCAGAGCTAGGACCAGCCTCCTCTAGTCTATCAGCCCCACTAGAGGATCCTCGTATGGGGCTACATATCGAGGTACTTTCTTGATGACGCTCGTGACAAAGAGGTCAAATTGCAGTTTGACAAAGAGGTCAAATTGCAGTTCCGGGATTTGTTCCCATCTGGGAGTGAATAGGTCTGCATCCATCGACCATTCCAACTCTATCGGCTTGGACCGAAATAGAGCATCCACTGTTACCTTGTGGATTAGTTGTGAATGAACTGCTGGCAGGTGCCATCCCTTTAAGAAATGGATGGGTAACTTCACCTAGACTGTATGAAACGTTCAATTGTGACGTCTTATTATCGCTTCGGTGTCCCAGATCAGTCGTAGGAAGTCTGATCTGTGTGGAGGGGGCTTCCCCACTCATGATAGGACCAGCAGAGTCTTGGGACTTTCTTGCTTTAATTTTCGTTAGAGAAGCGATTAAAGAGGGACCGATATCAGTCTTTTTTTATATCTTCAAGTGTTTGATGCGTGTTTTCTCCAGGCTCTTAACGCATCTTTCCGCTGTGCTCTTTGCACTAGGTCTGTCACTATTGCGAACTGGGGAAAGTTTAGCGCTTGTCCCTGTTGGCGTCTTGGAAATCTGACTGATTACCTGAGTCTCTTGACAGACCTCGCGAGCTCCTTTTATATTCCCAAAGGAAAGTTGAGTTGATGTGACTGTGGGCTTCAATGGTTTCTCAGCCATTGAAACCCTTGAGCTTGAGAAAGTCGAGACTTCTAGAAGCTTATCTTGCATCCGTGATGTCCCGGGAACCGGGTCATTTCCTTGAATGCACATTGGCCAGCCACTTCGGGTGCTGCCGACCCCAGCCTCTCGTTCAGGTATATAAATGCCTGAACCATTTCTAGACTTGACTTTGACGTGACTAAGTTTGCCAATCCTATGAAGATACTTAGGACTGTGAGTCCGACACGTATCTTTCCTAGAATGAATATTACTATCTGTAACTTGAATTCTAGATAGGAAGAAGGGGGGTGGTTGACTGGAAGGTTCTGCAGGACACCTTTCAGGTCTGACAAGACTACAAACACCCCTATTTTGGACAAGGTCCATATGTTCGGAAAGATTAACATTCAGAACTTGCTGTTTTCTATGAACTTGTTGAGTGGCGACAAGTTCAGAATGACTCAGAGATTTCTTGAGTCCTTCTCGTGAACACAAAACAGCCTTCCCTGGAACTCGATGGGCTATAGTTTTCTTACCACCTGTATGCTCTATAGCTCTCAGGTATACTCCTCCAGGAGGATTTTGAATTGTAGGAGAAGGTAAGGAAATGATGGTGGGGACATTTCTGTTTCCCATCAAGGGCTCATCTTGAATAGGCTTTGGACCGAAGGATTGAAGGTCCTGCGATCATGAAGGAATGTTCCTCCTAGCAGAAGCGTCTTCATGCTTCGAATAGTCAGCAGGTTTAGACTTTTGACCATCTGCCTGTGGCATCGTGGTCACTGGAATAGTAGGATGTTGTTGAGCAGCCCGGATATTTCCAGCATTTTCGATCTTCTTTTTAGGTTGGAGACCCACAACCATGGAAGATTTTCTCTTTGAAAGGAGGCCCCATTTTTGGAGAAGACTTATGTTCTCCATGGTGGCGTTCTTAATTACTTTCTTAATTACCTCGTGTGGGAAAAAGTCTTTACCCCAGATGTTGGAAGATATTAGCTTCCCTGTTTCGTGTTTCACTGTTGCAGCAGCGAACACAAACTCTCTACATGCTCTCCTAGCCTTCATAAAGGCGTAAAGGTACTTCACTAAGGTAGCCATATGCATTTTGGCTATGACCATGCATGTCTGGGGTATTTTCGTAGGTTGAACACAACTCTATGTAGTTTTGTAGAGAAAGGCAGGTCACAAGTCTCTCCTTTGTCTCTTGTTTATTATGCAAGAGCAAATCAAATAATTTAGGGAGACATACATTAAATTGTCGACTTGCGACATCCGCGTCTAATTTTCCTACTGAAAAAATCAAATAGACTTCCTTCCAATCCTTTTCCTGTCTGGGAAAAGCTGGTGACAGAGGCTTGCACTCTTCGAGTGAGGGACATGGCTTACCCGCCTCCACCGCTTTGGCAACAGATATAAATGCCTTCCCCGTAAAGGGGAATGAGAGTGAAGAAGGAGCAAGAAAGGAAGGGTGTTTGTTATTCGGTGAGAATACCTTCGACTCTGAATATCCCGCCTTTTTCAGACTACCTGAGAGGATAGTCTGCGCCTTAATATGGTCGAGAATCATGACCTCCTTTGGTTCCGTTCCTTTCCTTGACTTTGGTTCGTACTTCAGTCGAACACAAAAATTAGGGAAAGCATCAAAGCTTGGCCAAAATTGAATTTTGTCCAAAGAAACAGCACCCATTTTCTCTGAGATGTAGAGATTGCCATTTAAAATCGGCATCTGCTCCGCCAACCTCCAGGGATTGGTTTTGGAGCATGTTGGTAGGTCTTGATCCATGGGTCGCTTGACTGACCCCTGGGAAGCGACAAGAGAAGCTTTGCGAGGCACTATCTTGCGTTTTTCTTCCTGCTTTTCGTTTTGTTTACGAAAGCTCTCTATCTGATTCTTCAGTTGGATACATAATTGTACCATTTGATCTAATAGTGGAGTAGAAGACGAAGATGTCGACATCGATGGCTCTATAGCCGGCATAGGCTACCTTGGGGTAGTTCTTGCCCTCAATCCCAAAGGTTTTCTGGCCATCAGGGGATGTAGTTGACTCTTGAGGCACTACTATATCCTAACTTGCTTTCGGAAATAGTAGTTTACGCATCCTATCTTTAGGTAGGAAGGGTCCCGGGGAGATTTTTTGAAAGCCTCTCACCCAGTTGCGTAATTTGTATTGAGCTGTATCCATAGTCTCCGTAGACTTGGGATTTTTAAAACCTTCAGACATTAATGTCCGAAATATATTGCAAACCTGTGGGTTCCAAAAATGTAGGGATCCGGAAATAATATTGCAGGGGGCATAAAACCTGCAAGTATTATGACCGTAAAAATACTTACTCTTGGCCTTGCAGAGGACTACAGCACAAGGTATCTGGTGTTCCTCCTGTAAAGAAAGGAAAACCAAATGAGTATACAAAGGATTATATCCCTGATAATCAACATGCAAAGGTCATCTACAACCGAATAGCTTAGGATAGTAAGCTATAAAGGGATAGTAGGAGATACATACTTGTGTACCCCTGCGAGCAAATGCTGTTACCTCTCCTCAGTATTAACTACATGGGGGTTCCTCTATTGAGTAACTCCCAGTAGAAGGGCTCTTACCCCTAGGGGAAGAGAAGTACCAATTCACAGTCCCAAAATAATGTTAATACTGTGGGGTCAGGATGACTGATTCTCAGTCAGAATATTGAAGAAAACTATTCATTTAATATATGAGCGGTACCAGCGGAATTCTCGTACAAGGGCACTCAAGGTATGTTAGAAATTACTACTGTATAATGGTACTGTAGTTTTCTATTTACAGTAAGTCTATACTGCAATTTACTGGCTATTGTACATCATGTATTGTAGTCTAGTCATTATGCTGCCTTCATAGTAGCATATGACAGTACGGTCCATCTAGCATGAAGCCAGCTGGTCTAGGGAAAATAAAGACATATATTTGTATATCCCACTCAGCCTATTTGCTGTAGCCTTCCTTACAATATTAAAATATAGAGTTTCCTGATCAGGGAGACTCAAGGATAAAGGCTCTACCCTTTAAGGGTTAGGAGTGTATCCCTCCTGCCTTGAAGTTATTTAATATTGTAGGGTAATCCGAAAACTGATTTCTAATCAGATATTGAAGAAATCATATTCATTCAATATGGGATTGGGTTCAGCAAATGACTGTGTTGGATATCCAAGATATATTGGAAATAACTACTAGCATAAAATGTATAGTAGTTTTCTATCTGCAGTATATTCTATACTGTAGATATACTGGCTACTTGTATAACATATACTGTAGTTCAGCCGGCATGTTGCAGGCATAACTAGGTCTTGCCGCCATATCTAGTATGCTACCTAAAGAGAGAGATAGCATGGAGGAAAGGCTACTCCCTTACTGTGTATGTATACAGTAATTAAGGATGTAAAAGTCTCATTTTACTGCCTTTCATCCGAATAGAAGGTTCCAATGGAAGGGGAGAATGTACCATTCAGGCTTCCATCCAGCTATAGTACTATTGCCGGTAAGGTGCCGCCAATACACTGCTGGCAGGCTAGCCTCCAGCAGTATCAGTACAGTCGACGTGCTGCCATCTAAGTCAGCACTTACCTGTACTGACCTGGCCGTCGGTAATCCGGCAACAGAACTCGTGAATAACAGTCCAAGGGAGAACTGAGGAACCTTGGGAATAGCAAAAGACTTCCCACTCTCAGCCATCATGGCTGCCGGCAGCCGCCAGTTGCCGCAGCCGCCAACTGCCAGCAGCCGCCAACTGCCGGCAGCCGCCAACTGCCGGAAGCTGCCAACTGCCGGCACCCGCCAGCTGTCAGCAGCCATCTTGGCTGCCGACAATCATCGGCTAATGGTAGGGACCATAGCTGCCGACAGAAGATGTGGTTGCCGGCAGTATGCATTGCAGTCAGCCAATGTCATAACTAGAGAGGGAGTTAGGCTGGCTCCGGCAGCCTACCGGAAGCTACTTTAAGGAATTTCCAAAACCAGCAGTTTAAGGGAAGAGGCAGGGAAAAAACCCTATGTTAGTCATGTCTAAATAAAATTCAAGGGCACAGCTATTAGGGTTGTAGCCTCAAGCTACACTCAGAGGGAAAGAGATTAACCTTAAATCTCCGAAGAGACGTGTAATGTTTCATATAATTCTAGGAGGTATCAGTCTCCGCTGAATTAAAAAAACAATACACGAGGGTAACCGGGGGATGTCTGAACGTATAAAAAAACGCCTAGGTTAGGTTACCTAGGCTAGACGAGATCTCGGTTACCTAGATCACCGAAACTCTAACTATACGATCGACAGAGAAAGGAAAATTATGCACATTATCAAATCTTTACGAGAATAATTGCCTAAATAGCTAAATAATTAAAATAATCAAATAAAGCTATTTAAACTGGAAGTCATTCTGCTATCTAAATAACACATGCCTAACGAACGACGGCGCCCATGGCGCCTCCAGTAACTGGCCTAGCTCTAAAGCACAATAAATTATTCTAATTTCATTGTGAAACAGGAGCTAAATTATACTCATAGTAAAGACCCGATACTCAACTTTCCTGAGGCGGAAGAAGATGGAGAAAGCATAATTATAATGCATTAAAACGATCGAAAAGTTAGATCAGCTGAGAATACCACCGAGCGAAATCGCTACAAAATAAGGAATTTCCGCCATCGTGGGAATGGCGCTGCTGTCATTCTCAATAGTAATACGAGAACGGGGGTAGCCTTGATACGGCTCCCTTTTATTTTGCCACACCTCCTTGAAGCGTAAACGCTATTAGGGGTGCAGATTGCTATGTGGCATGTCAAGAATACGTCCTCTGATATTATGCGATATCCTTGAGAGAAAATTTAAGGATATTCGTGCCAGGAGTTAGAATTCTGGAAACCTAAAGGTAAAATTCTCTGGGAATATCACTGTAGTACATATATCCCTTAGGAAGCTATTTTAAGGAATTTCCATCAGGACGACATGGCTTGAGCCCAAAAATTGTATCTAAAGCACAGGGGCGTAGGAGCGTTTTCCTGTTTGGGGGGGGGGGGGCTAAAGTTCGAAATAATACTGAAGGCGGAGCCGCAGGCGCGAAGGTATAGGGGGGGGGGGAGGTCTGGGGGTCTCCCCCCGAAAAATTTTATGATGAAACACCCTCAGATGCAATTTCCTGGCATCTGACAGCATATTGTATCAAAAACAAAATCATATTTTTGGAAGATTTTTATGTGACCAATTCCAATTTTTACACAATAACAATCATAAAATACCAATAGGCCTATGTATATATATATATATATATATATATATACCGATAGGCCTACTTGGTGAATTCACCAAAAATATACTGGCGATGTTGATTCTTTGCTACAAACTCATTCGCAATATTGATCAAGTCAAGGCTATCGGTTTTTTTTCCGAATGACAATGAAGTATCATGCAATGATTCAATCTTTTCTGAGTCATTGTACTCCGAAGGTACGTTTTCACTCTTCGCATGGCATTAAAAGCGCGTTCGCTCTGTGCGTTTGATGCTGGCATAACAAGCAACAACTTATATATATAACATATATTATATGTATATATATATATATATATATATATATATATATACGTATATAGAATTGTAAGTAAGCAAAATTAAGAACAAGCATATTTATAATATAAACATACATATTGGAAAGTCATGCCTGAGACCAGTAAATATACATATTAAAAGTGAATGAATAATGTATAATTAATACATCGTAATCTCTGAAATTATATAAAGGTATACATATTTAAAATAGAATTATGAATATATATATATATATATATATATATATATATATATATATATATATATACATATGTTTATTTGCGTCATGTTTTCAATTTATTACTGCGTATCAATAATGTAGTTTGTTACTATAATAGTGTTTGGTAGCCTAATGATGGATAGATTAACATAAGTTTGCACGGTATGCACTGGGGGCAAACATTTTAAGTGGCTTGATTACCAATATTGGGGCTGCTCTCTGTAAAACTAAGCGAGTGACGAGTGACGTACGGGACTGTGAAACTATGATGCTGGGTACTAACATGATACTTACGTGGCGGGAGTGGGGTGGGAGGGTGAGACTGTACAAGAGCTGTTGACAGAGATGAAATGCATTTACAAAATCTGAATGTTTAAAAGCATATTTTCAGCAAAAAAGAGGGCAGGGGATTGCTAGAGCCCCCCCCCCCCCCCCCCCCCCTGCTCCTACGCCCCTGAAGCAGAGTCCAGTATTTTGATTCGGGATTTTTTGGCTTAAATCTCTCGCTGGTGAAATCCCCTCTCACCGTTAATACATTTAAGTTCTGTCTCAGTTTTGTGATGTGATTCGACGTTCACGGTTTCATTAAAAGGGGAATGTATAACAGAGGGAAAACGTTTGGCTTTTGCAAAATAATAAAACATATTCTATTTTCCAGTTAAAATGTTGATGAATCTTCATAGAATGAAAAATGTTTAAGTAAGCGAATGTTATGAACTTTCATGACACATTATCTATGATTGAGAGATGAACTCTCTAAATTGCACAACCCCTTTAATAACCCACACCCCGGATTACATGGCCCCTTTAAGAACCCCCACCCTAAACAGCATAATCCCTTTAAGAACCCACATCTTCAACTTCATAACTGCTTGTGAGATCAACTCCCTAAACTCCATGAAGTCTTTAAGAACCCACACCCTAAATTGTGTGGCCTCTTTAGGAACCAACATTCTAAACTTCATGACCACGCGGGACATCAACTCCTTAAATTGCATGACCCTTTTATGAACCCACACCCTGAATTGCATGACCCCTTTAAGAACCCACACCCTAAATTGCATGACCCCTTTAAGAACCCAAACCCTAAATTGCACGACCCCTTTAAGAACGCACACCATAAATTACATGACCCCTTTAAGAACCCACACCATAAATTTCATGAACCCCTTTAAGAACCTACACCCTGAATTGCATGACCCCTTTAAGAACCCATACCATAAATTGCATGACCCCTTTAAGAACCCACATCCTAAGCCTCATGACAGCATATGACTCCCTAAATTGACTGACCCCTTTAAGAACCCACACCCTGAATTGCATGACCCCTTTAAGAACCCACACCATAAATTGCATGACCCCTTTAAGAACCCAGACCCTAAATTGCATGACCCCTTTAAGAACCCACACCATAAATTACATGACCCCTTCAAGAACCCACACCCTGAATTGCATGACCCCTTTCAGAACCCATACCATAAATTGCATGACCCTTTAAGAACCCACATCCTAAGCCTCATGACAGTATATGACTCCCTAAATTGACTGACCCCTTTAAGAACCCACTCCCTGATTTGCATGACCCCTTTAAGAACCCACACCATAAATTGCATGACCCCTTTAAGAACCCACACCCTAAATTGCATGACCCCTTTAAGAACCCACACCATAAATTACATGATCCCTTCAAGAACCCACACCCTGAATTGCATGACCCCTTTAAGAACCCACACCCTGAATTGCATGACCCCTTTTAGAACCAACACCCTAAATTTCCTTGCCCCTTTAAAAACCCACACTCCAAACTTTATGACTGCTCAGGAAAGAAACTCCCTAACTTGCATGACCCTTTTAAGAACCCACACCCAGAATAGCCTGCCCCTTTAAAACTCCATGCCCTAAATTTCCTTGCCCCTTTAAAAACCTACACTCCAAACTTCATGACCGCTTAAGAGAACTACTCCCTAAATTGCATGACCTCTTTAAGAACCCACTCCGTAACTTGATGACTCCATCAGCATCCGACTCCATAAATTGCCTGACCCCTTTAAGAACCCACTTCCAAAAAAGCTTGACCCACCAACACCTTAAACTGCATAACCCATTAGGAGAACAACTTCTTTAACTCTATGAATCCTTTAAGAACCCTCTCCCTAAAAAGCATAACACCCTTAATAACCCACTCCCTAAAAT
Organism: Palaemon carinicauda; assembly: GCF_036898095.1. Classification (NCBI taxonomy): domain Eukaryota; kingdom Metazoa; phylum Arthropoda; class Malacostraca; order Decapoda; family Palaemonidae; genus Palaemon; species Palaemon carinicauda. The sequence continues at coordinate 52,582,236 of NC_090755.1, read as the reverse complement.
CCTTGACCTATCTAAGAACCTTCTCCCTAAAATGCACGACACCCTTAATGACCCACTCCCTAAAATCCTTGACCCATTAAAGAATCCTCTCCCTAAAGTGTATTACCCCATTAAGAACTCTCTCCGTTCCCCTTAAATGCATGACCGCCCCTACTTCTATGATAGGAACTCAGCAC
>NC_090755.1:52552060-52577060 GCF_036898095.1 Palaemon carinicauda | reverse complement strand
GAAACATTATTATGAAAACTAAAATCTTTGAATTCATACCTTTGCCCAGAAAGAACCAATGGTTTATGTGAGTAACATATAGCGTAAGGACAAATTTAATAGTGTCCTTACATAAAAACCCATCAATTATAAAAGAAATCAGATATAAGCAACTAGGGAGATGGTTGATTATGATTTTTTATGACCAAGGCATCATTTTCTAGCCTATGAAGTACTTTTTGCGAGGTTCTCATCTCCATACCTTGTCACCATAGTTTAAAAGCAAAGACAAATAATAAAGTTATAAATAATACATTAGATAATTGTTTTCTATAAATTAGAAATGAGGTGAAATTGAAAATATAAACACCGTTAAAACTTTAAAGATAAAATCTGAAATGCAAACAAATGATAGATATAATGAAACATAGGTAAAAACATAGTAGTAAACAGATAGCCTTAACTTGATCGATATTGCGAATGAGTTTGTAGCAAAGAATCAACAACGTCAGTAAGTTTTTGGTAAATTCATCAAGTAGGCCGACAGGTATTCTATGATAGTCATTGTGTACAAATTGTAACTATGAGCTGTCAGATGCTGAAAAAAGGCACCTTTAAGGGTGTTTCCTCGTTAAAAGAAAAGATTTTGGAGCCCCGAGATCCACCGTCGTCAGTGACTTTTCAAGCTTTAACTAGCGCCCTCCCCCCACCTAAAAAGACGCTCCTACGCCCTTCATAGTTGCTTGTTTAGACTTTGCATTTTTATCCAGTCCTTAAACGAAAATAAATGAAAATCAAGCTACAAACGGCTTCCGAAATGACAAAATTCTGGGTTATTTTAGAAATTATATAAAACATGGATTTTTCTTACAAACGTTGGTTGAGCAAATTACCGTTGTATCGGTCTCCTACGACTATTGACGCAAATGGCATAGATTAGATTTCGCCACTCGTCTCTATCTTGAGCATTTAAATCAATACTTCTCCATTCATCAACTCCTGCTTCATGTATCATAGTCCTCAGCCATGTAGGCCTTAGGCTTCCAACTCTTCTAGTTTCTGGATACCAGTTGAAAGTTTAGTGAACTAATCTCTCTTGAGGAGTGCAATGAGCATACCCAAACCATCTCTATCTATTAGTGTTCTACTGTTGTTAACACACATTTGGGTTCCCTTCAAATGTCATCTAAAATGTGTTAAGTATGATAGTTGGTATGTTACATCTTCAAGTAAAGTCAAGTAAGTTAACTTTAAAATGGTTTATTCTTTAAGAACAACAGGATTAACATCTCCATCACAGGAGTATAGCTGGTTTGGTCGGATGACCATTCCGTATGACATCTTCCAGTAAACTACAACAATTATCCCTATGCATGTTTAAGTTATTTCAGCACTTAGGGATTAATGTAAACACCACATTAATACACGGAAGATACTCAGTTCCGTTGTCACAGGCAACCTTTCCCACGGACTGGTTAGTGTTTACTCTTCATGAAAAATGTTAAATTGCTGAGATATGGTATTCACATCCTGCTATGATATGACTACAGCACTTCTCACACAAGCTTTTACTTCCACAGTGACCTATTAGGTCATGTGTTTTAAACATGTAACATATAATTATTACATAAGCTCGGCCAGCTATCTCAATTTTAAAAAAAAAATTTAACAACACGTCAAAATATGTTTACTAGGAGTGTGACTGGACATATATATTATTTTTTGTTCAACTTTAGTCATAAGCAAATGAGGATGAATGTTCAAATAGGCACATTAAAAATAATGATAACAATAATGTATATTAACAGATATTACCAAAGCAAAGAAAAAATGCATGATAAATACATTGCTAGCAAATGATTATATGGTGCCCAAAAAAAAATACTGATATACATATGATTCGGTAACTTTGTTAAAGAATAATTGTTACCTTTGTCAGAAATATAGATTATTATAATACGGTAATTAATAAAAATATTTGTTACCTTGGCAAAGATACAATTTTAGTGCACAAACACAAATTCCTGGTACGTACACATACCACGGTTTCGTACATATATATATATATATATATATATATATATATATATATATATATATATATATATATATATATATATATATATATATATATATATAGGGCTTATATATTTTATTAGATGCCCATAGATTCTGTTTTTTAACATTCCGGCTTATATATTTTATTACTGTAGATGCCGAAAAAAATGATTTATTTTTAAAATGTTTTTTAAATGTTTTTTTTTTCTTTTTAAATGCAAATGTTCTATAGTCTCTTCAATTACATATTACTAGCGTACTAACTGCTTTTCGTACACAACACTTTTCCAAGACATTTTTACTCCTTTGAGCGAATGAAGGGGCACTTTCAAACGGCTTTAAATTGAATTAAATAAGGAGTTTTGTCTGGACATGGCAAAACGTTCTGTTTGAGCTGCAAACTATTGTACCTTAACCTACGCCAAACAAAGATGTTAACGGCGATAAATATATTCACCATCACAATTATTCCTGCTAGTAGTATGTAAAATAGAAATTCTTCATAAGTCGATGACGGGTGGTCCATCTCGGTCAATTTCATCAACCGCTTGGCTACATGTTTGTTGTATGGGTGAGGTAAAGATGGAATTGTTGTTGACCATGTGAAGTTCGCGAAGTAGGCTCGTTCTCTGATGATAGTCTTGATTCCTTGTACCATGGAATTAGGGGATGTCCCGATACAACCATCTGCTGCAACGAAGATTTGGGAATAGGACGTGGATCCGTCCGGGCATGATACATTGAAGCCGGCCTTGTCGTATCGTATCCACGAGCCGTTGTTCAGTCTGCAATTGAACTCATTATTGTCAAAGGGATAAAGCTTATCCAGACAATTTTCATTTGTATGGGAGAGAGCACCGTCTAGCACTATACCTAACTCGCATGAATCCATTAAGTTTTTATGGAATTCAAATGAGTCAGCTGTACATATTTTTCTATCCATTGCGTCTGAACAGTGAGTTAATTGATTTAAGTCTTTAATGACCGTATATGTTTCCTTGTCTGGGGAAATCAATACGTGTCCTGTCAAACTGGATATTACTGGATTTGAGTGATTCGTCATGAAAGTCGGAAATGGTGATATCCTGTAAGATTGCCAGGCATCGGAAGAATCAAAGGGAATTGTAATCATAATCCTGTTATTTTCAACGCTTACTGTAATTAGGCTGTAATAAAATTCTAACCTACGTGCGTCTAACAAAGGAATATAACCTAGTTTCTCCCGTCCGTTCTCCACAATTAACGTTAAGTATTTTATTGGCAACAAATGGGGAGACAGTACACCTTTAGTCGCTAACGTGATAGCTTCTACATAATCCTTGGATTTCTCAATGAAATGTGCAATTCTGTTATGTATGTGATCTATCTTTGAATCATAATATGTTAATGTTGCCAACAAATCCTGTACTTCCATAATCTGAATGATAGTATCTGAATGTTCATTTACTAAATCCATAATTTTATTGATTGAAGCTAACTGATTCCTTAGTTCTGACATAATCAATTCATCTTCATGAATCAAGAACTCAATTTTCTTATTTTGATTACTAACTTTAAGACGATTGGAATTTCCTAAACCTAAACTTGCAATAGACCCAAAGATGTTTAATGCAGCCTAAATAAACGGATTTCGTCTTTCTTTATGTTCGTGTCCTACAGTCCACATCAAAAGGTCATAAGCCAAAGATCCTGTCTTGTGAGTCTTATTTTTCAAGTCATCAGATAGCATCTCTGCAACTTTTAATGTTGATCCAAGCAAACTCTCTGTAGTCAAATGAAAATATCTTCTATGCAACTCATCCAATAAGGCAGAAAACCTTGAAATGGCGGTTCTTAAGCTAGTGACATCATTCTCTTGAAGAAAAATTGCTTGCATATTCACTTCTACAACTACGTTGCTTGATGTAATAAAAACGTCTTCTTGTCTTTCAACTATAGTGCCATATTTAAAATTTATACTTTTAGTTTTAGAGCTCATCCCACACGAGAAAAATGTCTGAGCGAACAATATCACTCCCAACAACAAAAAATTCATCTAGGAAACCTGTAACGAGAAAAATATATGTAATTACTCCTGTATTAAGAAGAAAACTTTTAATCACATAAAATAAAAAAAATTTTCCCTCACTTCTTTCCCTCTCTTTTCTTTTTAATTTCTTATGTGAGCCAATGGTACTATTCTCTCATCCGTGGGTTGGGATACGTTTTGAACTCTAAACCTATTGGCCGTTAATGTTTCCAAAATGTTAAATGGGCCTTCAAGCTTAGGTGTTAGTTTATAATTGAGTCCTTTGCATACATTGATTTGAATATACACGTTATCACCCACGGTATATGTTTTAGTTGGTTTCGCTGTTTTATCATGATTCCTTTTCATTATGATTTGTGATTCTTCTAAATTCTTTCGAAGGATATCATATCGACTTATACTTGCATTTATACATTCTTTTAAAGGATTTGATAGATTAGTTGTAGGCATTAATACATGGAGAGGCGTTCTAAATGGGGTACCATACAATGCTTCATGCGGTGACATTTTAATTGATATATGATATGAATGATTCAGAGTACTCAGTGCCGCCGGTATTGCAATATCCCAGTTGGGGTCTGATCCCCCTAGTGTTACTCTTAATATATTTAATATCTTCCTATTTGCTCTTTCAACTAGCCCATTCAACTCTGGGTGATATATCATGGTATTTATTTTCTTTATGCTGAGGAATTCACACAATGAGGTAAGAAAGTAATTATTAAATTCACCACCTGAGTCTGAGATTATCATGTGTGGAATTCCATGTTTACAAATGTAACACTCGTAAAACTGCCTAGCGCATTCAATCGCAGTTTTAGTTTTAAGCGCTATTAGTTCTGTATATCGAGTTAAAGCATCTATAATTACTAAGAGGTGCTTATTTCCTCTGTCTGACTCGTAAAATCCTGTTAACAAATCTAAATGTATTCTTTCAAAGGGTTGATTGGGCACAGGATAAGCTCCTAGGCTGACAGGTGTTTTCGTATGCCCTTTGTTTTCCTGACATGTGTGACAATTAGCTATGTGTCTTTTTATATCTGTAAGCATCGTATGCCAATAAAACAATGATTTGGCTTTCTGTGACATTAATGAGAACCCCGGGTGTCCATGTAATGGATATGAATGCAACCAATTCAGGACAGTGGAAATAAGTGAGATTGGTACTACTACATGGTCGTTAGTTACATGTAGTGTATTGCGGGTTTACCTTATCACAGTCCTACACAGAATATTATCTTTGATTATATAATTCTGCTGCTTATACTTTATATATTCCTTTTCCTTATGATTGCCTTTCAAAGCATTTATAATTGTTTCTATTTTCTGATCTTTTCTTTGCTCAGTCTGTAACAATTCAGTGCTCCAGCCTAAATCTTCTTGTTCAGATATCGTTTTAACAATAGGCATGGATGTTGATATATCTATTAATTCAGCTAAAGGCTCCGTACAAGATGACACGGGGTTGCGTGATAATGCATCCGCAATGATATTTGCTTTCCCAGGTAAATACCCGATTCTTGCGCCAAAATCTTGAATGATCAATTGCCACCGAGTTTGTTTAGGGGTGTGGTTGAAGCCTTTAAAGAACTCTGTTAGTGGTTTATGGTCGGTAAGAACCTTAACGGGATAACCGTAAATTATGAACTTAAAATGCACTAGTGAATTAACAATAGCTAGCCCTTCCTTGTCTATTACTGCATACTTACTTTCGGAAGTTCTCAATTTTCGAGAATAGAAAGCTATCGGGAAATATTGTTTATCATATTGCTGAAGCAATACCCCTCCTACTCCTAAGTCTGAGGCGTCTGTTGCAATGAAGAATTCCTTAGCGAAGTCAGGAAATTTTAAGATAGGAGAACTACACAGTTCATCTTTCAAGGTATTAAACGCCTGTTGATATTGCTCAGACCATATGAAATCTACGCCCTTCTTCGTAAGATCAGTTAAAGGAGCGGCTATTATTGAATAGTTGCGTATAAAACGCTTGTAATATCTACTACAACCCAGAAATTGCTGTATTCCCTTGACATTAGTAGGTATGGGAAAATTACGTATAGCCGACACCTTATCATGGACTACTTTAAGACCTTGGCTTGACACCATGAAACCCAAATATATTAATTCTGTTTTGAAAAATTCACACTTACTAATCTTTACCCTTAAGTTATGTTGTTTTAATCTCTGTAGTACTAGTTCTAACTTACGTAGATGTTCTTCTAAGGTGTTGGAAAAGATTACAAGATCATCCATATAGGCATCCAATATATCCCCTAACAAGTCTCCAAACACTATGTTAATCATTCTTGTAAATGTTATAGGAGCACAACGTAAACCAAAAGGCATCCGTAAAAATTCATAATGTCCCCTGGCTGTGCTGAAGGCTGTGTATGGGATACTATCTTCTTCTAATGATATCTGGTGAAAGCCTTTAAGTAAATCCAAAATGGTAAATTATTTATTCTGACCTAACAAAGACAAAATATCGTCAGTACATGGCACTGGGAATTGATCAGGGATCGTCTCCTCGTTTAGACGACGAAAGTCGACGCAGATACGCCATGTTCGATCTTTTTTCGGTACAACTATTAAAGGAAAATTATAAGGCTGTTTGATTTCCTAATGACTCCTTCTTCTAGCATTTTACCTACTTCATCATTTATTTCATTCTGGAATTTCATAGGGAGTCTGTACGAGGGGACATAGATAACTTTCTGCTTGTCCTTTAACCTTATTTGATGCTCGATCACATCAGTTTTTCCTAAGGATCCATCCGTAGTGGAAAAAACATCATGATATTTAGTTAAAAGTCCAAAAATTTTCTGCTGAATTTCTTCGTCTTGAATGTCTTTACTGATTTTATTTTTAATAGATCACAAAAGGGATTCATCCGCAACTGATTGAGAGTGATTGATCTCAGCAACGGTAAGAATACGATGTTCATAAACTTCTACATCCAAGATATGTTGAATTTTGTGAATTACTAAAGTGTTATTTAAATGATTACAGACTTCAATATTACATTGTTGATGTGAGCCTACTGTATAAATAGCTTGTGTGACAGACAATCCATTAGTTTTCAAAGTGTCGGAAAGGATTAATATTTCAGATCCCGGTAATGTTTTCTTTATTTGCACTATTAAATTCGAAGGTACATTTGGTTCGATAGATTGCGTGCAAGATGATATTACGGGTGAACGAGAATTCTGCTGGGTCGCGTATATTATTTCTTTATTAGTGAGACAAGTTATTGGTTCTTCAACGTACGTTACGGTTACATTTGTCGTCTCCTTTTTATCCAAAACTGATTTTAAGGTATTAGAAGACTTATAGAATTTCCCTTTGATATACACGCCGTGCTTGGCAGGGGCTAAGATAATGTTTTGATTTCCCATAGATGGGTATCCTATAATTACAGCTGGATACATATTAATGTTTTTTACAACAACAAATGTATCGGCAATCGTGCGTTTACCGACTTTGAACTGAACATGAGTTATGCCTATGACATTTAATTCATTATTTCCTATACCTGAGAGTCTAATTTCTGATTTTTCAATTGGAAAGTTCGAAAACAACAAATGATGTGTCTTCAAATCCATGATATTAGGTGGACTACCAGAGTCAAAAAATAACGTAAAGGATTTGTGTTCTAAATTTACAGCATATAAGGTTGGTCGTAACTCATTTTGGCTTATTATTGTATGAATTCGTTGCAAATCTACGGGAGCGTGCACTGTTTTACTTAATTCGGCCGTGTGTTTCATAGGAAAATCTATTGTCTCACAATTATCTGATAAAACATCAAATTGATTATTCAATACTATTGATGTTGACATGAATGACCTTGACCCAACATCACTATCTTCCCTTCTGGAGTTAACTATGTGGTATTTGCTTTGCTCTGCACATTCTGAAAATTAGTCTGACCTTGCGAGGTCTGGTTTGACGACCCAGGCTCAGCGATAATCGAAGAAGTGTTTGTTTGCTTTGGACTCTGAACTACATTGACATTTGGTTGTTTCTTCTTATTGTTAAAATGAGGATTTTTCTTTTTATTTCCATATGGAACTGACTGTGGAATTGACTGTGTATTTCTGGGATTCTGTTGTGTCTTACGCGAGTAACATTGACTGTATGAATGAGTTGCACTGTTGTGAATCGAGCAGAATTTCGTTCTGCAGTCCGCGCTTAAGTGACCTTGACGTTTGCAATTATAACATGTCATTCCCGCTACTTGACTACTAACTACGTTCACTGTTTGTGGCTTTGTTTCATTCTTTGGAAAAACTTGAGTTAACACGGGATCGAGATCTGGACACTTGGACATGTGTTTCTTTTTCTGTTTATATACATCCAATTCCGTACTTGCAGGCGTTAACTTCTTATCAAAACACCGCACTAAAGCTTCAGGCAACATAAGTGTCATGCAAGTTAAATACATTAATCGTAAAAAATCTTTCACGGAGATGTTATCTCTAGTAACCCAAGTGGAATTACCTAAAATGTCCAGATATTCATTAAGCCTATCAGCTATGAGAGCTGCTCTCTCAATAACATTAAGCCGATTCATAGTGGCTTGAGTAAGTGTATTTCGTAACGTTAATACTACATCCAAGGCTTCCTCACCCCCATAGACCGCGCGTAACCTAACTTTGAAATCATCCCAGGTAACTGCTTCTTGAAATGAAACACCTCTTAAATACGCACTCGCATCACCCTTAGAAAAATCTATAAAACTTTTAGCTTCTTGTAATTGTACAAAAGGGTCTACGATTTGTTTGGCATTTAAATGGGCATCGACGGATGAAATCCATGACTCCACATTTTGTGGCAAGAACCCATTGATCTGACCCTGAAAAGGGAGGATTGCTGACCTGGCATTTACAAGCGTCACAATTGGAGGAGGATTAGTCTAGCCTACGCCACTAGGTCTAGGGGTAGGGCTCACAGGGGGAGTCATGACTGCTGTATTTCTTTTCCTATCTCTTCGACCCCTCGCAATTCTATCAAAATATCTATATGAGTACAGACGTCCACTGCGTAAACGCATATGTATAATAAAATTCCCCAAACAATGTTACTAATCCCAAGACATTTCCCGAGAATTTCTGAAAGAAAAAGGAATGAGCAAAAAGAGAGAAAAAATTCTAGATGAGAATTCGGAGTTGAACACAGTTTCCTTTAATGAACGGAAATAAAAGATTAGCAATTAACTCACCCCAGTAATAATCGACTAACGACTCGTGATAACTACACTTCACTGCCCAAACTGGAATGAATTCAAAAATTTTTACTTAGCTTATATATGGTTCTGTGTGATGTCGACACATCCTCTCTCTCTCTCTTGATGTTTTGTTAGCGATGTATCGTTCGAGTTTCTTGTTGAATGATGTTGATTGAAGATCCAGTTCATCAGTATGTATTCATAACATTCATTAAATGTTAAATATTTCGATGGACTATATTACTTAGTCAAAATTGTAGATACATGTAGATAAATTTGAGTTCTTGAAGATCTTTCTCTGGTTTTACAGCTTTTATTTTGAAGTCTTGAAGATCTTTCTCTAATTCTTAGAGTTTAATATTATAGTTACTTGAAGATCTTTCTCTGATTCGTAGAGTTTAACCGCTGCCACCATTTATAAATGTGCTACTTTTATAAGCACACATTGAGTATGTGTTGTTTAAGATGTGTAAAACTGGATAACGAAGTACATCTTATTAGGTTTAAAAAGTATTTATTGTTTAAAAACATCAGAGTTAAACATCTCCATCATAGGAGGGAGCTGGTTTGGTCAGATGACCAATTCTGGTGAAGTATAGATATGAACTGATTAAATTATCGATATCACAGATATCGTATGCTTAGTTGATGTAGCAATTTTATCACAATCTCGGAAGACACCTGCATTCAGTGAAGTCACAAACTTTCACACACTGATGCATTGGTGTTGACGTTTAAGAAAAATGTTACCTTGTTGAGGCTGCATTGTGCATCCTGTTTATGATTTGAGTGACTACAGCAAATCCCACGGCTAGCATCTTCATCCAAAATGACATATTACGTCATGTTTTTTAAACATGTAATAATAATTATTTCACTTATTATATATATATATATATATATATATATATATATATATATATATATATATAAAAACAAGCTCCTTAATATCAGGAAGAGAAAAGGTTCACGATGCTCTCTTGATTTGCGAAGATTTTGTTTTCGCTACAATCTGAATATTATTGGAATTCTTTCTTCCTACATTTTCTTATGTAATTTATTTTAGTTACTCATTCAGCCCTTTGTTTTTCGTTTATTATTTGTTACTTGGAGAATCTATCAATATATTTTTCCACTTTATTTCACTAGTGGAGCCAACTGTACCAACCGTGTGTCACACAATTGTACATAATTATTTTGTATATATAATGCTTGTATCTTCGCTCTTCCCTCGCACTAAAAAGAACCTGAATGATCATGTCTCCGGTTTTGCTCTGTAACATTGTCTGTCTCTCGAACAGGTTATGTCCTGTTGCCTTGATGTTTTGTATATAAAGGAGAGTGTTCCTTATTAAACAACTCAGTTGATTGCATCCTGCCTTTGAGTTCACAACCCTCTCTCGGCCCGTCACATTGGTGACCCCGGAAGTCGACTCGCTCCCACCGCCTTCCACCCCCACCCCCTCGCCCCTTCATCGTTGGTACTATGGCGCACTCTACGGCAGTTGGTGCTGCGGCCGCTCCAATCAAACTTTCATCGTTTGCCAGCGGAGAGGCGTTTGCTTGGTTTCAGCGCGCAGATGTCCAGTTTCGTATCAGGGGCGTGACTCGCTCAACCACCAAAGCGGATTATGTTCTCGCGGCGATACCCGAGGACACCTTCCCAGAAATATCCGACTGGCTTTGTGAACAAGGAGACACCCCAATAGCGTATGACGCCCTCAAAACATACCTTCTGCAGCAGTAGTCGCCGTCGCCAGCCGCCCGTATAGCAAAGCTTTTTCAGCTCTCTCAACAACCGTTGGGGGACCAAAGGGCTTCGCTTGCCCTCAGGGAAATGACCAGTATCGCTCGCCTTCAACCTGCCGCAGACCGGCTCTCCTCATGAGGTGAACCTATTTCCTGCCCTTTGGATACGCCGTTTACCCGAACCTGTACGCGCTGCCATACCCGATGTCGATAGTTTACCCATAAAGGACTTGATGACCAAAGCCGACGCCCTTATGGACAGCCACTTCAAGACCTCCATCAACACCTCCACCCCTGACGATGAGGATGCCTATTCAACGTCAACCGAAGCTGACATGAATGCCGTAAGACATACACGCTTACCCCGTGACGTGCCAAAGCGGCGACGAAGCCGCCCACCACCCACCAATCGCTCGCGCCCCAACGAACGACTTCTACAGCCACTTACTACCTCCCATCCGCCACAGTTTCGCTACTACTACTTTAGATTCGGGGCAACCGCGAAGAAATGTGCCAAGGATTGTCAGTGGCCAAAAAACGTGTAAGTAGGCCATCGCTTGTGGCGGTGGCCTCCCGTGTTTCTAATCTTTTCTTTTTACAGGATGCAGGAACGGGCGTGCGATTTTTGGAAGACACAGGTGCTTGTCGTTATCTTTTGCCAAGGGAACTCTTCAAGGCACGATGTAGTCTGTCTACATCTGCCGACGTCCGCTTGGTAGCTGCCAACGGATCTGCGATACCCACCTACGGTTACGAGAACCTCACATTATCGTTCGGAAACGGTAATTTCAATTGGAATTTCTCGTTGCTGACGTCACAATGCCAATCCTCGGGGCAGATTTCCTCTCTCATTTCCACCTTCTGGTCGATGTCGCCCACCGACGATTGGTCAACGCAGACTCGTACTTGTCGACACCTCTTCAACCCGCCCCCTCTAACCTCGCTCTCCACATACGCCCACCTCCTCACGTCGTACCCGGAAGTTTTCCGCCCAGAACTTTGCCAAACGCCCACGGTTCCTGCCAAGCACGGTATTTATCACCCTATCAAGACGACGGGACCCCCAGTCTTCGCAAAATTCAGACGTCTGGCACCGGAACGATTGGCAGCCGCCAAACAGACGTTCGCCGAAATGGAGGAAATGGGCCCTTGCCAAAAGGCCTCCAGCCCATGGTCGTCACCCTTACACATTGTTCTGAAGAAAGATGGCTCCCTCTGTCCGTGTGGGGATTACAAGCGCCTAAACATGCAAACAGAACCGGATCACTACCCCCTCCCAAACATTGCCGACGTGACCTCCTACCTGCACAAAGCGAAGGTTTTCTCCACGCTCGACCTCCTGAAGGGGTATTATCAGGTGCCTATGAACCCAAAAGACATCCACAGGACCGCATCACCACTTCGTTTGGTACATACACCTTCAATTACTCCTGTTTTGGTCTTCGTAATGCTGGGGCAATGTTTCAACGTCTCTTGGATGGCATCTTAGGGGACCTCCCTTTCTGTGTATGTTATGTGGACGACATACTTGTGTTCTCCTCCTCAAAACAGGAACACCTCCGTCACCTGCGCATCGTGCTCGACCGCCTGCAACAAAACGGCCTTATAGTCCGGTACGACAAGTGTACCTTTGGCGCCAACGAAGTGTCTTTCTTAAGGCACCTTATCACTCCTGAAGGAGTCCATCCCCTCCCTGAGAAGATAGCAGCCGTTCAGAACTTCCCCGCGCCCTCGACCGTCAAAGCTCTGCAGGAATTCTTGGGCATGATCAACTATTATCACCGTTTTCTGCCAGCCATTGCCGCCATTCTTGCTCCCCTCTACGCCTCCCTCAAGGGCAAGCCAAAGGACCTGAAGTGGGGTCCCCTTCAAGAAGCAGCCTTCTGCAATGCAAAGAAGGCCCTATCAGCTGCTGTGGCTCTCACTTTTCCTATCCCACACGCCCCTCGCCTTCTCTCCACCGATGCCAGCGACGTCGCTATTTGTGCAGTACTCGAGCAGGTGGTCAAAGTCTCGCCCCGCCCATTGGCCTTTTTCAGCATAAAACTGTCCAAGGCAGAATCGGGTTATTCTATCTTCGATCGAGGATTGCTGGCGGTGCACTTGGCTGTCCGTCACTTTCGCCATTTCTTAGAAGGTACGCCCTTCGTCATTCGCACAGACCACATGCCTCTGGTGCACGCCTTCACTCGACAGTCTGACGCCTGGTCCGCCCGTCAACGCCGACATCTCTTCGACGTGGCTGAATACAATTACACCCTCCAATACGTCCCTGGGAAAATGAATCCCGTTGCCGATGCCCTGTCAAGAAACACGTTGGCTGCCGTTCAACTGGGATTGGATTACAACGCCCTGGCTGAAGCCCAACGACAGGATCCAGAGTATTAAGCTTGTAGGACATCCTGCACGTCCCACTGTTGGGAAGACTTTCCCCTCGAAGACTCCAACACCAACCTCCTCTGTGACTTCAGTACTGGTGGCCGCGACCTTGGATTCCTGCTCCCATGCACAGACAGGTGTTTGATTTCATTCATGGCCTTTCACATCCCTCGTGCCGTTCTACTGCACAGCTGCTGAAGGCAAAGTTCATTTGGCCCGGCATTTCTAAGGATGCTAAGGATTGGGTCCGCGCCTGTACTTCTTGCCAAACTTCCAAAGTATATCGACACACGGATTCAGAGTGGGCACCTTTCCTCAACCTCAGCGTCGTTTCGCACACATTCACGTCGACGTTGTAGGCCCCCTACCCACATCACATGGACATCGTTACCTGTTTATCGTCATCGACCGCTCCACTCGTTGGCCTGAAGCCATTCCCATGGAAACTGCAACGTCCGCCTCATGTACATCTGCCTTACTCTCTGGATGGATTTCAAGATTCGGTATCCCTAAGCATATTACTTCTGACAGGGGAACCACTTTCACCTCTCAATTGTGGACGTCATTAGCGAATCTCCTGGGCATCACCCTACATCAGACGACGGCCTAAAACCCCCCTGCCAATGGAATGGTTGAACGTTTTCATCGCACCCTCAAAGCAGCTTTGATGTCCCGCTGCAAGGATTGCAACTGGTTTACTCAGCTTCCCTGGGTCCTCCTTGGACTAAGGACCACTCCTAAAGACGCCCTCGACGTCTCGGCAGCTGAAATGGTGTATGGCGACCCGTTGGTCATCCCTGCCAATTTTTTTTCCTTCTACAACCTCCTCCGACGATCTCCAGCGCATACGTCACGTCGTGGGAAAACTTTCTCCGTGCCGCCAGACTTACAAGCCCCCAGCGAAGCATCACATACCAACGGACTTGCACTCTGCAACGCACGTCTTCCTGCGCAACGACACCAGCAAGCCACCACTAACGTCCCCTTACACGGGCCCTTTCCTTGTGATCCGACGCAGTCCGAAAGCATTCCTCCTAAACATTTGGGGCAAAGAAGACTGGGTCTCTATTGATCGTCTAAATCCTGCTTATCTTCTGCCAGATGACCCGCCTACAGTTCGCCTCTCTAGATCAGGGCGCCCTATTTAACATGTACAGTATGTCATTTTTAGGGGGGGAGCCATGTACCAACCGTGTGTCACACAATTGTACATAATTATTTTGTATATATTATGCTTGTATCTGCGCTCTTCCCTCGCACTAAAAAGAACCTGAATGATCATGTCTCCGGTTTTGCTCTGTAACATTGTCTGTCTCTCGAACAGGTTATGTCCTGTTGCCTTTAGGTTTTGTATATAAAGGAGAGTGTTCCTTATTAAATAACTCAGTTGATTGCATCCTGCCTTTGAGTTCACAACCCTCTCTCGGCCCGTCAAACAACACTTAAACAGTCAGTTCCCTGTAGATATAATTAATCGTGTTTGTATATTTGTAATAAACCCCCACTTTGCTGTCTTGTCGGTGATTTTATTATCCTCCAATGAGTGTAAACAAAAGATATGTTTGCTTTATTCCACCTGGAGTATATATTCCATATACACTTTATATCCTTTCTGCTAATAGTCCACTAACATTCTTTCTGTTTATAGTTTATTTGTGATTAAATATCTTGATTTATTTGATACTATAATCATTAAGTATAAAGTCCTATGTTTTTCTCATAATGGTAATAGCAGCAACAACACTAGTATCAATTGTTGTAGTAGTGGTAATAGTGGTTGTAATATAGTAGTAGTAGTAGAGATAATTTCATCGCAAGGTCACGGTAAGTATACTTCCATCCTTCAAACATGTAATTTTCTCTTCATATCAAAACGAAGCAGAATTCTTTACATCTTTTCATTTGTCCATTATATTATTCATTGCATTCCAGCCTTTATTTAATCAGAGAGAGAGAGAGAGAGAGAGAGAGAGAGAGAGAGAGAGAGAGAGAGACGCTTAGCTAAAGTCCAAGGCCATTATGAAGCTGTCTGGATTTGACAGAGTCCGTAGTTGGAACTCTCGTTCGGAGACAGTCAAGAGACGAGACTTTCGGTGGGAAGAGCAAAGCACATTTCAACCCTGCTTTCTCAAAAATCGTTATGGGAAGATTTGTCTTTCCTTTTAAGAAAAAAAAGAAAGAGAAAAATTGATTGATTAATTGTTAGGTTACAATCATCCTGGCATATCAGTTACTATAAAGCGACAGATATACATGAGGAAATGAATTAAACTTCACCTATTAGCTTTCTGCGTTCACGCCCCACTGCTAGACAATGCCTCCCAAAACATTCCTCATTGTTGTGATTTTTCCACAGCTGTCTAGTCAGTAACAATTACTTCTAAAGATAACTATTTTTATAATTTTGTATGATTATTGATTAATAATGATTAATAAATAAAGGAATAGCTTAGAATATCTATGACAACTCATCATGATAAGCAGCAAGAATTGCCATTACTTTTACAAATTGAGGAATTAAGTATATTAAAGGAAGGGGAAAATTGAAAAGCCGAGGAGAGCCTTTATTGTAGTTTGAGATGTTCCTGTCTAAAGTTTGTCAGGTTATCATGTGGCCAATAGGATTCCGGTAGGACACTGTAGGAGACAGCTGTTACTTGAGGATCTTGAAAGTGTTATTTTGGTTCTTAGCTGCAGTTTCTTTTGAAGGTTTCTACTTTATTTTTATTGCATTTCCTTTCTCAATGTCTTACTGTCCAACATATTTTCAATTTGTACTTTAGTGCAAATTTGCCCGAATTCCTAAATCCTAAATCTTCGAAAGTTCAAAGTTTTTTTTTGACGTAAGTCTCGTTTTATAGTTTTATATTATTGACCTTTTCAATATTGTTACTTATCCTAATATATTTTACATCTTTATTTATCTTATGTACATATGCATATATAGTTATAAATATATATATATATATATATATATATATATATATATATATATATATATATATATATATATATACAAATATATATATATATATATATATATATATATATATATATATATAGATATATATATATATATATATATATATATATATATATATATATATGTGTATATATATATATATATATATATATATCAACGACAATTCACTGGAACGTGCGATGTCTTAAGATGACAATAGGCCGGGAAGAAAAAGGAAACGAAGAGTTGTCTAGCGCTTCCGTATTATTATTACACCTCTTCACGGTCTTATAAGACCGGGAAGAGGTGCAATATTAACACGAAAGCCCAAGTCATATATATATATATATATATATATATATATATATATATATATATATATATATATATATATATATATGTATATATTTATATATATATGTATATATATATGTATATATATATATATATATATATATGTATATATATATATATATATATATATATATATATATATATATATATATATATATATATATATATATATATAGTTTAATGGTTATTCCCTTATTTACTCTCCTCACTGGGCTTTTCCTGTTGGGGCCCTTGTGCATGTAGCATTCTGCTCTTCCTAGCAGGTTTATAACTGGGCTAGTAATAAAGATATTGATAATAGTAAAAGAGTGTAGGCTGGTAATAAGGGACTAAATCCTTAGAAATATTTTCAGGGAAACTTTTAGATTAACTTGACAAGTGGTACAGGGGCAGGACAGGTGGAAGAGTACAGTAAGCAAATGCATTTTAGGCAGAAGCTTTGGTAAGATGAGGGTACTTGTGAAATACTGTTCTAAGGACGATATGGCAATGAGAGAGGTATAAGGTGGCGTAAATAAAGGGAAATTTAGTGAGGAGAGAGAGTATATTCGAAATGTTTTGGGCATCATAACTCAAGTGGCATTGATGTGTTATCAGCTGACGAAAGTCTCCATAACTGTGAGTGGAACCTGTCAGTGTTGGAAGATCAAGAGAGGGGCAAAAATCTAGATGGCCTAATAAAGTATAGAATGAATTGGAGAAAAAGGGGTTTGTTGGAGGGCGGTGCTTTTGGAAGGGATATACAGAGGAGAAAATCAAAGCAACCGACCCTTTACTTTAGGTATAATTGTGAGGGCAAAGACGAAAAAGGATTGAATACTGTTAGACATTTATGCTGCTGTCGGTCTTTAAGTAATGTGATTAAGAAAACCATGAAACTGAAACGAAATTTAAGGGGGAAACTAATAAATACTGTGGCCTTGCATTTTTTATTACTTTTGTACTAGATTTCCTTATTGTATTCAATCTCAAATTATTTTCCTTCTTATAGTTTATAAGTATAAAGAAACAATGGTAACAAAAGCAGAGGTATAAGTTATTGATGAGATTTCATTAACAACCAGTTTCACTCATAAAACCGCCTCTCGCCCACCCCCAAAACGAATTAAGCAATATTCAGGCATGCGGACGATAAATCTATTTGTAGATAATGTCGAATCCGTCTGAGCCTCTAACTACAATAAAAAAGATAAAGACGAATCTTTGGACCGGGGGATCTCTTGAATCTCCCCTCCCCATCGGCCGCCCTCCAACCCTCATCTCGTGAAAACAACAAATTGTTTGCAGCGTCTGTGAGTCAGCCGTCTCCGGACAATTTGCTGGGAAACTTTCTTGAAAAGCTTTTGGCAGTTTCTTTGGACATTTTACACAGTTCTCTTCTTATTTCTATAGCTAGAGGTAGAAGGAAGATTATAGTGAAAACATTAAAAGAAGAGGAAAGGAAAAATATAATAACACACATAACTGAAAAATGGAATAGAGGTATCTTATTGCCTCCCTATTGGAATTATGCAGTTTCAAAGGGATGAATTGATCCTTGCTTTAGGAGGCGTTTGAAGTCAAATAAAAAAATAAATCGGAGGAGCATGAGTAGGTGAAAAGGAAATGCCAGCTAATAGTTTCCATCTCATTTACGTACACTGATAAACAAACAGTAATTTTAATCGGAAGTGCTCCGTAAAAATATACTGTTCTCAGCCGTATTTCAGTAAAATATAGGCGACCGTAATTTTACCATACTTTATTCTCATATCTGACAGGTTGGTAAATATCAGTCCTTTACGTCAATATATCTGTTATTAAAACGGTAAAAATCCTGGAATAAATTTTTCCAGGCATTTATCGTTTTTTAATGGTAATTTTTAACAGTGCAAGCTACTGTAATTGTTTGAGGGAGTACTTTATATTAATTTGGCTTCACAGCAGTTGAGATTAGTAACGTTGAAGATGGGATTCTTATTTTGAGAATACACAAATAAAATTTCCAATAAATAGTAATATAAGAGATTTAATGTTTATATACACCCACTCATCAATTGTATGAATGTTTATATATTTTATCAGCAAGTCTTTCCAAATTTAGAGAACTATTAACTGAAGAGGTTATGCAATTTAGGAAGTTGTTCTCCCAAGTGGTCATAAAGGTTAGGATTTGGGTTCATAAAGGTATCAGGCAACTTAATGTGTGGGTTCCTAAAGGGGTTATGCAATTTAGGGTGTGGGTTCTTAAAGCAGTCATGCAATTTAGGGTGTGGGTTCTTAAAGCAGTCATGCAATTTAGGGAGTGGGTTCTTAAAGGGGTCTCGCAATTTAGTGCGTGGATTCTTTAACAGGTCATGGAATTTAGGGAGTTGATCCGCAAAGTGGTCTTACAATCTAGGTCTCCTAAGAGGTCATGCATTTAGGGAGTAAGCTCATGAATGGATGACACTATTTAAGGATTAGGTTACGTATGGGTCGCACAATTTAGGGAGTGGGTTCTGAAAGGAGTGTCCTAATGTAGGGGTGTAATCCCAAAGAGATACCGACTTGATGAGTGGGATTCAATAAAGGCACGCAAATGAAAGGGGGATGCACACACAGCTGGACCCCATTTCCACATTCCATCGCCCACGATTTGAATCTGGGGTTTATTAACACTGTTGCTGCTAGCAGGAGTGATTGACATCATTGGAGTATTAGGTTGGCCAGGCCACCAGCCACCCGTTGAGATACTACCGCTAGAGAGTTATTAGATCCTTTGACTGGCCAGAGAGTAATACATTGGATCCATCTCTCTGGTTATGGCTCATTTTTTCTTTGCCTACACATACACCGAATAATGCAGCCTATTTTTAACATATTTTCGTCTTTCCTCATACACCTAACAACACTGAGATTACCAAACACTTCTTCGATCAAGGGGCGGAATACTGTACTATAATTGTTCAGTGGCTATTTTCCTGTAAGGGTAGAAGAAACCCTTTATCTATGGTAAGCAGATCTTCTAGAATCTAGGAGAAGGGCATTCCAAAATCAGACCATTGTTTTCTAGTCTCTGGTAGTGCCATAGCCTCTGTGCAATGGTCTTCCACTGTCTTGGGTTAGAGTTCTCTTGCTTGAGGGCACACTCACGCACACTATTCTATCTTATATGTTTTCTATATTTTTTACTTTTTTTATTTTTTATTTTTTTTTTTATATATTTTTCTTCCTCTTATTTTTGGAAATGGTGTGGTGGGCAGGCTTAATAGAAAGTCCATAGATGCCTGGTGGTTTATCAAGAGGTATTCTTTTCCTTATCTGATTCTTTTTCTTTTCAAAACCATCCTTATTGTCCTCCCTTCAGTTGAAGTGGCTATCCTGGAGGGTATTTAGCCTTGCATTGTATATCGGCTCCTCCATGTTGACTGTTTTTCCGACTTTTTTTTCTATAATCTATGGATTTGATCAATCACTCTATTTACATTTCCGTACATATTGCTCTTGTTATCATTCCTGTTAATTTGTTTATTTTAAAGTATGATGTACCTTTTTTATCACCATTAATTCTTATGCTCTCTGGAAACCTTGAGCAAAATTCGGGACCAGTTAGTCCTAGATTTCGTCAATGTCGTCTACTGTGTTGCAATTCGTGGTCTTCATGGAAATATTCAAGACCTTACAGTTGCGTCCAGACAGTATGATATTCTTTTGGGCTCAGAAACGTTGGTTTCTAATATGAGACACTCATCTGAGCTCCTTATAACTGGTTTTAAGAAGCCAATAATGTTGAAACGCGATGCCATCCCTAGGGCCAGGGGAATGGCGGTGTATATTAGGACTGAGTACCCTTCTTCTCATAAATCCTGCTATGAATGTGGATGTCATGAGATTCAGGTAATAAAAGTTTGTGACAGGCATAACAACTTCTATTTGTGTTCGATCTACCGGAATCCAGACAAGGATGATTCTATCTTCGATTGTCTTCTTACCATTATGGCTAAGAAACATGGTGATAGAAAGGCCTCTTTTGTCTTTGTAGGTGATTTTAATGCTCTCCATAGGCAGTGGTTAAATTCTGCTTCTCCTACCGATCGCCATGGCTTAAAATCTTTAGACTTAGATTCTGAATCAGGCTGTGAGCAAATCCTAAGTGAAACGACTCACAGGTCTGTTAACTGCTTGGACCTCGTATTCACGGACTCCCTTGACGTTATAACAAGTAATGCCTTGATTTCATTAGTAGTGAAGACTGAGCAGTCTGTTCCTGATGTATCTTAATCATGTAAGATTTATATGAAATCTCAAGCAGATTCGAATGGGATTTAGCATGATCTTTTAGGCTTGAATTGGTCACAATTGTATAGTAGTGTTGATTCTGTAGTCTCTTTGAAATCTAGTCAGCATGATAGATAGGCGTAGCCCTTCTCGTGTACTAAGGTACCGAGTGGAGGACAAACCATGGATCAATGATGATTGCAGACATGCTTATTTGGAAAAGCAGGAGGCCTATCATCTTTGGAAGTATAACAGATCAGATTTGGCCTGGGATAACTATACTCAGCTTAGAGCTTTTGCTAAGAGAGTTTATGCTTCAACTGAAAACGAATACAATTTAACCATAAAAGAAACATTTTCTGGTACAACCCAGAAGATTAAATGGTGGAATACCCTTAAATCTGCACTCTTTGGTGTAGTTGCAACAGTTCATCCTTTACTTAAACCAGATGGCTCTGTCACTCACTGTCCAAAGGAAAGGGCAAACCTTTGGCAAATGTGTTTAATAGCAATCAGGGTAATGAAAAACTCGAACTTCCTCAATCTGTTAAACTAACTAGTTTAGCTTTTCGATCTCGTGCAATTAAAGCTCTGTTGATGGACCTTGATGCTTATGGCGGTGTAGATCCAAATGGTATTTTTATTTTGTTTTTTATAGAGACAGCAGATTTCCTAGCTCCAACGGTATCTGTTGTTTTGTGCAAGTCAGCAAGAAGAGGAGCTTTTAGCACTTGTTGGAGAATTGGTAATGTTACTCCACTATATAAATGTGTTGGTGGTAGCTCAAGTCCAACTGATTACAGCCCTATTTCCATAACTCCCATATTATCTAAAGTTTTTGAACGTCTTCTGGCAAAACGTCTTAATAGGTTTGCTGAAGGTAATCATCTATTCCCTAGTTTGAAATTTGGATTTCGTAAAGGCCTTGGAGCATGGGATGCCCTTCTTATAATATCCAAGGCTGTACAGAAATCCCTTGATTGTGGTCAGGAAGTTTGTGTGATTGGCCTTGATTTTAGTGCTGCCTTTAACCGTGTTAATCATGAAACCCTTGTTTTCAAACTCAAACAGTTGGGAATGGGTGGGTCGTTTCGTAGCATCATTATTGAATTTTTAAGTAATAGATCGCAAAGAGATGTCATTGATGGGCCCCATAGATAGTACCGTAATGTGATATCTGGTGTTCCTCACGATAGTGTTCTTGGCCCATTACTTTTCATACTACAGTATATACACATGACATGTGGTTTGATCTAGAGAACAAGCTTGTTGCATATGCAGATGATGCTATTCTCTTTACATCAATTCCATCTCCTGAATGTAGATCTGGGGTTGCTGTATCCCTTAATAGAAATCTAGCTAAAATTAGTGCATGGTGCAAATTATGTGGTATGAAGCTGAATCCTAACAACACTTAAAGTATGATTGTAAGTAGGTCAAGAACCATGGCTCCTCAACATCCTGATCTCAGCATTGATAATGCTTCTTTAACTTTGTATGATTCTTTTATAATTTTAGGTGTGATTCTCGACAACAAATTTACTCTTAAGAAACACATTAGGTCTGTGTCTTCTTCAATTGCACAAATTATTGGGTTATTGAGAAAGTCTTTCAAGACCTTTGGTGATCAATCTATTCTGAAGAAGTGTTTTAATTCTTTCATTTTACCTTGTTTCGAGTATTGTTTTCCTGTATGATCTTCAGCTGCTGATTCCCATCTTAATTTGTTGGACAGGAACTTACGGTCTATTAAATGTCTTATTCCTGGTCTAGATGTTAATCTCTGGCACTGTCGTTAAATTAGTTCATTATGCATGTTGCATAAGATTTTTTTTTTTTTTTTAATTTTCACCATCCTTTACATTCTGATCTTACTGAACAGTTCCATCCTGTGAGTAATAGTAGGTATGCAGTTAATTCTAATAGTCAGGCCTTCTCCATCATGAGGCTCAATACCACACAGTACTCTAGAAGTTTTATTCCAGCTGTGACCAAGTTGTGGAATGATCTTCCTAATCGGGTAGTTGAAAAGGAGTAGAACTTCAAAAGGTCAAACTCCCAGCAAATGCTTTTAAGTTGAACAGGCTTACATAAGTCCTTTTCATGTTTATATATCAAATATCTGTTTTAATGCTGTTAATGTTTTGATTTGATTTGATTTTATTTTAATTTTCATTACTTCTTAAATCGTTTGTTTATATCCTTATTTCCTTTCCTCACTGGACTATTTTTCCCTGTTGGAGACCTTGGGTTTATAGCATCTTGCTTTTCCAACTATATATATATATATATATATATATATATATATATCTATATAAAGAGAGAGAGAGAGAGAGAGAGAGAGAGAGAGAGAGAGAGAGAGAGAGAGAGAGAGAGAGAGAGAGAGAGAGAGAGAGAGAGAGAGAGAGAGAGAGAGAATGGATTTGGAGAGCAGGGATGGGACTTTTTGGGAAAAGGATGCAAGGAATAGAAATAGATGGAGAAAGTTTACTCAAGCTGCCAATACTGCTATACAGTGGGGCCAAGTCCGAAAAAGATATATATATATATATATATATATATATATATATATATATATATATATATATATATATATATAAACAAATATATATATATATATGTATATATATATATATATATATATATATACATATATATACATACATATATATATTATATATATATATATATATATATATATATATATATATATATATATATATATATATATATATGATAGTTTGTGTTTGCATTTGTAGTACCTCTTCGTTTATGGACCTATTTTCTATTTTCGAAAAAACCCCGATAATAGAATTTTTCCTCTTATCGTAGATAATGGGCCATGAAAGTTTATTACATTCGCTCGCTCATACATTTTTCATTTTATGAAGATTCATCAATATTTTAACATATCAGCCTCGTACATGATCATAGCACCTGGAAAATAGAATGTTTTTATTTTCCAGAAGCGAAACCTTTTGCCTCTGTCATATATTTCTCCTTTAATGAAACTGTGAACGTCGAATCACATCACAAAACCGAGACAGAACTCGTTGTATGTATCAACGGTCAGAGGAGATTTCACCAGCGGCCGAATTAAGCCAAAAATCCCGAATTAAAAAGCTGGACTCTGCTTTAGATACTATTAAGCTGCAGCAGCATGGAATAATGTCGCAACATTGCGAGTAGTGCTTGTTTGTTCCCCGGTGGGATTGTGGGTCTGCGTGCATGAGGTTATAAATGCTTATTCAAATGGGACATATTATTTTTACTTGTTGTAGAACGATGGATGATGCGGAAATAGTTTCTATATCGACGGAATAATAATTGTTTATTTGAAACCCGCGTTTCGCTTCCGATATTTGTTGCTGGTGTATTTTGAGTAAACGAACGGTTGCATTCTCTGTAGTGTTGAATCTGGAGAAGGAATGCAAGTTTGGCTTTGAGTCCTATGATAGCCAAGGATAGTGAACTTTAGACCGAAGAGTGATTAACCTTCTTGTTCTGTAGAGATTTGTTCAAAGCCTAAACTAATCAAATTGAGTGAAATTACAATTGGAGAAAATTGTATAATGAAAATATGGTTTTATTTTCGCTTTGTTAGGTAAACTGTTAAATATCATTATACATGTGATCATTAAGATTTATATTTTTTTATTAGCAATATATCACTATTTTTTTTTTTTTTTTTTTTTTTAATATCTGTGCATTGATTTTATCATAGCCTGTAGTGTTCACCACGACGTATTAATGAAAATATTGTTTAAACTTATGTATATATTTGGATTATATTTTTCTTATCCTAAAAAGTTTATAATTCTTTTTTATTATATACAGTATTTCTAATCAATTTGCTAAAGAATTAGTTGACAAGAATAACGACAAATCTTAAAACAAGATGAAATCTGAAAAAAAAGATCAGGTTGGTCAAAGCACCAGACACTTATTGAGACACATACAGCTAGTTTATCGGGTCCTTTGACTGGCCAAACAGTACTACATTGGCTACCTCTCTGGTTACGGC
>NC_090755.1:52532060-52539560 GCF_036898095.1 Palaemon carinicauda | reverse complement strand
CCAAGGCAAGAGGAAGAGAAATAATATAGAAAAGTGTGCCCTAGTGTACCCTCAACCCTTTCTACCCCCTTCCCCTTTCGTAATTGCAGCACAGTAGTTAAGGTTTCCGATTGTACCTCTTATGGTAACCCTTCTCTAGAGTGTATGGCTAATGAGTAGTTGTACGTATGCTAATGCCGCTCAGCGTGACCTGAAAGAATTATATATATATATATATATATATATATATATATATATATATATATATATATATATATAACGGATTTTGAGCGAAGCGAAAAATCTATTTTTGGGTGAGATGGCCATGTCGTCCTGATGGAAGTTCCTATAGGGTAGCTTCCTAGGGTATATTACAACTACGGTGATATTCCCAGAGAATTTACCTTAAGGTACCCAGAATTCTAACTCCTGGAGCGAATATCCCTAATAAAAGAACCAGGGATATCGCGAAATATCAGAGGACGTATTCTTGACACGCCACATGGCAATCTGCACCCCGAACAGAGATAACACTTCGAAGGGGTCAAATGGCAAGAAAACGAAAACGAGAAAGAAAAAGGAGAGCCGCTCGCAAGGCTCTCTCTTCTCCCGTTTCGTAAGTGTGCATTGCACCGATCCTGTCGCCATCTGTATTCCTTGTTGCGATACATGAGGTGCTACAGATACTGTATGTAGGGAGGGGACCTACAGCCCTTTCATAGAAAGGGAAGGGCGGGTCCATCAGGACGACATGGCCATCTCACCCAAAAATAGATTTTTCGCTTCGCTCAAAATCCGTTTTTTGGGCTCAAGCCATGTCGTCCTGATGGAAGTATACCAGAGCATTACTGTATCTGTGGATTCTCAAAACGTGCCGTACTCCCCGGAGGTATTTCCCCGGTCGACTAGACCTAGAGACCTAAGATGTTACCGTTATACATCTTTTCAACTAACCATAAACCATGTTAGAGCTTCCTGCCCCCTACAGGGAAGAGTCCTACTAGACTCTGGAAAAGTCTCGTAGAGTACATATACCTATGTATGAATAACAGGCAAGCCAATATAGTGGTCTCACCCTATATTATGTAAAGCATAGTTTATAAAGAACCACTGCGTCAATATGAAATATCGACCAGTTCTTCGTTCAATACTGTATTGGACAAAGGTTTATATCCGCGTAGGAGGAAACTGTATATCCGCCACCGTCCCCTTAAGGGATGGAGTCCTCCCGCTAAGGGAAAGCATAAACCAATGCAAAATTAGCTTGCATAAAGGAACAATCTATTAGAATTATCCCAGATAAATATACATAGAATGAATGCTCAATTATTATCAATAAATTGACACAGGTGAAGGAGACGCAAGGTTCTCAAGAACAAGTTTATTGACAGACAATAAATAAACAGGTTAACAACAACTATATATCTATATAAGAGGAGGATAACCAAAAATTTAAGCATAAGCATGATAGTAAACAGAAACTTGTTTATCTGAAAGAAAAACATTAGTGCCACTTTTAACATACCGAGGTATCATAGTTATAAAAGTCTGTATTACTAATCAGTCACATTAGCGTTAGAAACGCTCGGCACACATGTCTGCACTTATGCTAAGTTCACCTTTGAAAGTGGAACAGTCAACGTGGGCAACCCGGTGCCCTCACACTTAGTGTGTAGCACAGTATGTAACTACACACTCACCCTGGAATTAATCGTCCCAATTAAATCCACTGTTCCTCGCAGAGTTAAACAGCAGGGTTAACGACGCAACCCACTGCTACCACAGACCTCTTTAGTTGCTCCACTTGCTTCGCATAGTGACGAAAGAACACTCTGGAAGACTTCCAGCCAGTGTATGAACGAAGATGTTCAAAATCCATACAATTAAAGAAATTTAAGGATGAGGCCACTTTCCTCGGATTGTGACCTGCGGGTGTACTGTCAGGATCCGCTCTGCGAATAAAATATGTCATTTTCGCCCTGAGTTGTTTCAGTGATAAATTTGAGCCTGATGTTTCTCCCCTGAATAGTTGACCACCCTTGAAGTCTGAAGTTCTACGAAGATAGACCTTTAGGCATTCTATTGGACATAGAGATGCATCTTCTTTCAGAGGGCAGATTCTCCAGGGACCCCACCTGTTGGTGGGTAACTCGTTCTTGGCGAGAAACGTAGGATCCGGAAACAGATTCAGCTCTCCCCCATCCAAGAACTGAACACGACCTGCCTCTCTCGAGAGAGCTACAATCTCACTAACCCTGGCCCCGGACGCAAGTGCAAATAGGAAAATAACTTTTTGGGTCAAATCCTTTAACGCACACTCCTCATTGTTCAACAGTGAAGCGAAATGAAGAACTTTATCTAAAGACCATAAAATGGGCTTTGGAGGTGCTGAAGGTCTGAGCCTAGCGCAGGCTTTTGGAACTTTATTAAAGATCTCATTAGTGAGGTCGACCTGGAAGGCATATAGAATGGGTCTTGTCAAAGCCGACTTACACGTTGAAATCGTGTTAGCTGCCAACCCTTGACCATGGAGGTGGATGAAGAAAGATAAGCAGAAGTCCGTCGAGATCTCCTGCGGATTCTTCGCCTTGACAAAGGCCGCCCATTTCCTCCAAGATGACTCATATTGCCTTCTAGTAGATTTGCACTTATATTCCTCTAGGAAGTCTATGCTGTCTTTCGAAATCCCGAAACGCTTTCTCACCGCTAGGGAGAGAAAATCATGAGCTGCAGGGTCCGGGTTTTCTGTAATGAAGCGCAGACAGTCGACTTCTGGACTCGCTGGGTCAGAACTGGATCTGGTAGCAGTAGAAACTTCAACCGTAGTTCCAATGCCAGCGGGAACCACACGCTGTTCGGCCACTTGTGGGCCACTATTGCCGCTACCCCCTTGAAGGATCTCAGTTTGTTGAGGACCCTCAACAGAAGGTTGTGAGGAGGGAACAGATAAATCCTGGACCATCTGTTCCAGTCGATGGACATCGCGTCCACTGCTTCCGCCAAGGGGTCCTCGTACGGGGACACGTACAGGGGCAACTTCTTGTTGTCTTTCGTCGCAAAGAGGTCTATCTGAAGTTCTGGGACTTGACTCAAGATGAAGGAGAACGATCCTGCTTCTAGGGACCATTCCGACTCTATCGGTGTAAACCTGGATAGAGCGTCCGCTGTCACATTGCGGACTCCTTGAAGGTGAACTGCCGACAGGTACCACTTCTTCTTTACCGCCAGTCGGAAGATGGCCAACATCACCTGGTTGAGAGGTGGCGATCTTGATCCTTGTCGATTCAAGCATCTCACAATCACCTCGCTGTCCAGCACCAACCTTATGTGGATCGAGCGACGCGGGGAGACTTTCTTCAAGGTAAGGAGCACTGCAATAGCTTCTAGAAAGTTTATGTGAAATGTCTTGAATAGATTGGACCAAGTCCCTTGGGCCTTCTTCCGATGAGAATGACCTCCCCACCCCTCCTTCGAGGCGTCTGTGTGAATAGTCACTGACGGGGGAGGTGGCTGAAGAAGTACCGACTTCTTTAGTAGTCTGGCTTGGGACCAAGGCCTGAGAAGAGTACGTAGACGAAGCGGAACTGGTCTTCTCAGATCTCTTCGCGCGTTTTATGCATAACTTCTCCAAACTCCGGTTGCATCCTTTAGCTGTGCTCTTAGCACCGGGTCTGTTACCGAAGCAAACTGGAGAGAACCCAGTACTCTCTCCTGTTTGCGTCTTGATATCCTTTCGGAATCCAGAAGTCTCTTGACAGAACCAGCTATCTCCTTCCTTTTCTTCGCCGGGATGGAGAATTGGTGTGACATTAGGTCCCAGTGGATTCCCAACCACTGGAACTTTTGAGATGGAGAAAGTCGAGACTTTTTTCTGTTGATCTTGAAGCCTAGATACTCTAGGAACTGGATCACCTGCAGGGAAGCTTGCAAGCATTCTGTCTTGGATGCTGCCCACACCAGCCAGTCGTCCAGGTAGGCTACTACCTGAATTCCCTTTAGGCGTAATTGTTTGAGAGCTACGCTCGCAAGCTTCGTGAAGATCCTTGGGGCTATATTTAGCCCGAATGGCATGGCTCTGAAGGTGTATAGTCTTCGTTGTAGCTTGAACCCTAGGTAGGGGGAGAGTCGACGATTGATTGGAACGTGCCAATAGGCGTCTGACAAATCTATGGAGACGGTAAATGCCCTCTTGGGCAGTAAGGTCCTTATGTGTTGCAGTGTTAGCATCTTGAACTTGCAGTTCACTATAAACTTGTTGAGTGGCGACAAGTCCAGAATGACTCTGAGTTTTTCCGAGTCCTTCTTGGGAACACAAAACAGCCTCCCTTGGAATTTGATGGACCTCACATTTCGGATCACTTTTTTCTCCAACAGATCTTGGATGTACTCCTCCAGAACGGGGGTGGAGTGTATGAAAAACCGAGGGCACGGGGGTGGAGTGCTGTACCAGCTCCAGCCCAGTCCATTCTTGAGTAGGCTGTGGGCCCAGGGATCGAAGGTCCACCGATCCCGGAAATTCTGAAGTCTCCCTCCTACCGGTATCATCTCACTTGGACTGTTGTCCAGAGGTCTTGCCTCCCTGACCGCGACCACCCCTGAATCCCCTTCCCCTTGAGGGGCGCCTAGACGAGCCTCTGGCTGCTCCTCTAGGCTTTGCTCGAAAGGAAGTTGACTGCCCTTCGAACGTTGGGTTGAGTGCCGGGGACTGTGTCGACACGGCTTGGGGTACCCACTGGAATGTGGTCTGGGTTTGTGCCACCACCTGGGGCACTGAAGGCATCGGCAATTGCTGTTGCTGTTGCTGTCTAAATGGCTTGGCCGGCCGAGAAGGTAGCCTAGTCCTCTTAGTCTTCCTCTTTGGTTGGGGACCCTCATCCGGGGAAGACTTTTTCTTGATAGACAGGCCCCACTTCTGGAGAAGGTTCCTATTCTCCGTGGCGGCCTTATCAACAACCTCCTTGACCGATTCGCTAGGGAAAAGGTCTTTGCCCCAAATGTTGGAGGAGATTAGTTTCCTTGGCTCGTGCCTCACCGCAGCCGAGGCGAACACAAACTCCCTACAAGCTCTCCTCGCCCTGACGAAGCTGTAAAGATCCTTCGTCACTGTAGCCAGATGAGTCTTGGCCACTACCATGAACATCTCATGGACCTTGGGGTCACTTGCCATCGTCTCAAGAGTGGTCTGAAGAGACATTGAGGCAGCCAGTCTTTCTTTCGTCTCGAGCTTCCTCCGCAAAAGAAAGTCAGACAGCTTAAGGAGGTTCTCACCGAACTGATGTCCGGCAATATCAGCCTCCAACTTCCCGACTGAGAAGGTAAGACGGACGTCCTTCCAGTCCTTGTGGTCCAAAGGTAGGGCCAGCGACAAGGGTTTACACTCCTCCAAGGAGGGGCATGGCTTGCCAGCCTCGACTGCTTTTAACACAGCCGCAAACCCTTTCTGCAAAAAGGGGAAGGCTCTAGCAGGAGAGGACACAAAGGAAGGGTGATTCTTACTCAATGCAGCCACCTTTGAGTTCGTGAAGCCCCTCTCTTTCATTGAAGATGAAAGCAAAGCTTGAACCTTAGCATGGTCCATCACTATGACCTCCTTCGGCTCTGTCTCCTCCTTTGAAGCTGGTTCCTTCCTCAAACGGACATAACAGTCCGGATATGACCCTTTGCTGGGCCAGAATTCCACCTCCTCTAGGGGAACTGAACCCAATTTATCCGACATGACGATCTTTCCGATCGTCATCGGCATGTGCTCAGCATATCTCCACGGGTTAGCATCTGAGCACAAGGGAAGGTCTTTCACGTTGAGCCTCTTCTGGGGCCCACGTGATGCTGCAAGCTTCTGCATCTGCAGTTCCATTGCAGCCGCCTTCTCATTATTCTCCTTCTGCATTTGTTGGATCATTCCAACAATGGAGGAGAGGGCCTGTCCCAGCTCTACTGGGAGAGCGGACGATGTTGAGGGAATAGGTTCAGGGACCTGAACCGGAGCAGCCGACGCCTCGTCGGCCTCTTCCTCTACAATGTCTGGGGCTTGATCTTCATCCTGGCCTTCTGCCAGGAGGTCTTCCTCCAGACGCTCGGACACGTCTGACATCCTGTCGTCCAACTGGATGTCCTGCAAGGCGACCGCGACTTCAGCATCCACCGGGATCTGAACTAGGGGGATCTCCTCTTGAGGCTGGGGAATCACTGCATCAGCTGATGCCCTGGGGAAAAGGTAAGCCCTCATCTTCTCACTTGGAAGATAAGGTCCAGAGGTGTTCTTCTGGAAGCCCCTTACCCAGGCACAAAGCTTCTCCCTTGCTAAATCCCTTGATTCCGCCGTCCTAGGGAAATCAAAAGCCTCAGTAATCAGGTTAGAGCACACGGTACATACCTGAGGGTCCCAATACCGGAGATCACCCTTGGAGACAGCGCATGCTGCGTGCCTCCTACATAACTCATGTCCGCAGAAGTTCTTGCTGCGGACTTTGCAGAAAACACTTCCGCACTTCGGATGGTCCTCCTGTAAAGAGAGGAAATTTCCATGAGTATCAAGTGAACTACATATCACTGGATATGCACAGTTTAGCATAACAAAACAGAAAGGAAAGACACACACTTGTGTTTCCCACACAGACAAATGTTGCAGCCTTCCAGATAATAAAATCGTATGGTTAATCTGTCCTAGAGTAACCAATGAAAAATTTCTAGAGGAAACAGGTGTAGCTCACACCTAAGGTATGATTTTAAAATACCGGATAGTAGACAAGAAAGAACTCACTTTCTTATCTGTAAGGCAACACCAAAAGGCTGTGCAAGACAACACAAAAGTGTTAGAAAACACAGTGTTGTAACAATACTATACTATAGTTTTCTCCCTACAGTATATGCTATACTGAAGAGTACTGGTACAGTATAGAAGGTAATGTGCCGGCTGGCACTTGCCGGCCGGCACTCACCATAACTAGCTTTAAAGTATACTACTTAACAGCTATAAGGCGGCAGAACGCTGGTTGAAATGCTTGTGCCGGCCGGCAGTAACTGCCGGCCGGCAGCAAAAGAACCAGAGAACTCCGACTGTCCGACTGCCGGCCACATAGGCCGGCAGCCGGCTAGGGTACAACACTAGAAGAAAACAGAATGGATGCCGGGATAAGAGAGTGTACTACCTCAAAGCCCGGCAAACCGAAAGAGTGCATAAAAGGAAGGGGAGAATCTAATTCAGGCTTCCTGACCAATGTCGTCTGGCTCTACGGACAGACATGGATGAGGGACCAAGGGAGGTCCGGGCAGCACTAAAAGCAGAAGACCTTTGCCGGTCGGCACATTCTGCCGGCCGGCAAGGGACTGAGTCAACTCCACATCCTAACCTATACTAGATCCAGATGTAGAATGACGTACAGTACTGTAACGGCTAGGCCATTACAGAGAAAAGAGAGGGAAGGGACGAAGAGGGTCCTACCAACCTTGCTTTAGTAAAGAATCACCCGCAGCCAAAAAAACTCATCTTAGCCTAAGGGAGATCCAAGGAGGGAGGCCAGC
>NC_090755.1:52524560-52527060 GCF_036898095.1 Palaemon carinicauda | reverse complement strand
TATAAAGAAGAAAGTTTTAAAAAACCTTTTAAACAAGGAATTGGGTAATGTAAGGTTCAGAATAGAGTTTTTTGTAATACTTACAATTTCATTGGCTAAGAATAAGTTTGACCACCTGACTCAGTTTATATCATATGACAAATTAATATAAAGATTTATGATAAAAAAAATTATGAATTGTTGTAGTGCATATATTTATTCAATTAATTAAAATTCCCGTTTTTTTCTCTCTTTTTTTTTCAGGGACTACAAAAATTATCTTCTTCAATAATTTACCCAAGTAAATTCTTTGACTAAATCATCAATATATATATATATATATATATATATATATATATATATATATATATATATATATATATATATATTTTAACACTACTCTCTACATCTAACAAACATGAAGCACTTATCCTTCCAATAGGCATTCATGCCTTAAGAAGAGTTTTCATTGGTGCCATTATGCTAAATGACCTTTCTCTTTAACAATTAGTAACCACCATGCTAAGATATATTATAAGGGCTACGTTGACATTTGGTAGGGTATCAGGAGCCCCTTCATCACGTAACAAAATTGCGTGTTGGGATGGAGTGACATATGATCTGAGCTTGGCAAAAGCTGCAAACACACTACTGTCACTGAAGTCTTTAGAAAAAGCACTAACACATTTTTTCAACCTCAGTTTTTATATCCGGATCAGACAAAGTACATAAATTGACCACTACTTTTAATCTGTCATACACTTATTAGTATGCTAATCTCTATAATTGTAATGAAACAAATCATTGATCTAAAGTGACATTGATAGTTTCACAAATGAATTTTTCTCTGGAGAAAAAGTACTTCCTCTAAAGTTGTATGTTCATCATATCACTTATACGTCTTTTTTTTTTTTTTTTTTTTTTTTTTTTTTTTTTTTTTTTACCTTTCTTTCGTTCATTTGTATTATGTGTTACTACATAAAGTCTTGGCCTCTAGATCCAGCTCTTCATACCTTTCTCTAAGCGATTTTATAAACTATTCTATAGGATCAATAAGATCAACCACTTTTTTTCAGGTCGACATCAATGACTTGGAAAGTTTTACTCGTTTTGTTGATTATTGCAAGTAATGTTTTCCAGATCTTGGTCCTCAAAGTTGTCTCAGGACTATTCATTTTGTTCCTCGGTACTTAGACTTCCTGTCTTACATCCGCTGTATGCTCCAAGCCATTTTCAATATTTTCAATAGAATTGTATCCATCGACTGTAAAAGGGTTTCAATAGCATCAGCTCTTGCTGACAAACGAGTGTCTGAAAGAGACTTCAAAGTTAGTGTACTTGTTTCTTTACAGCCAAAGACTTCATTAGATCTGCACATCGTTTTATAGATGCAAAAAAAAAAAAAAAAAAAAAAAAAAAAAAAATGCGTACAAACTGTGAAGCCAAAACAGCTGAATGCTCCTACAGGACAAGAGGCTGCTGCCTTTCCTATGTGATTGACTGATTGTGCAGTACAAAGAATATAGACTGCTGCTAAGTTTATATTTTGAGATCTGGCCTTAATTCCTGTATAACGACCGGGCATATTACTGGGATTGTCGTGGGACTGTCCTCTGCAGTCATTAAAATTAACATTAATATTATTATTTTTTTTTTTAAGTTGTAGCTGAAATGTAGCCAGTGCTTCTTCCTTGTGCGAGCCAGGTTACAAAAAAGCTAAAAATCTCTCTACCGGCTTACCAGAAACAACATATCGTACAATACCTTATAACTGGTCAACACCAGAGAGGTCTCTTATTCAGTCCACAGATAAAAAAAAGATACTTAGCAATTTTAAGTTCTGTCATAATATATTTTGGATTTTAGTAAATTTGAGCTACAGGGTACATCTTTAAATTTGGATTGCAATAGAAATTATAATTATACAGATATGCTTCATCATACATTTAATTCAAATCCATTAACGGCAGCGTTTACATCGCTAACCATAAAACTTATGAAGAAAATAAAAAATTAATAAATAGAATATATCTCAGCATGTTACGAGGGCCCTAGGTTACAATTTTTTTTTATTTTTTCATTTTTTTTCACAGCATGTTACGAATTTCCCGACAATCTATAAATTTTCTTCTAGTTAGCGTGTAAAAATACTTCGTTCGTTTCTATTTCTGAGGAACAACGCAGAATATCTCTCTCTCTCTCTCTCTCTCTCTCTCTCTCTCTCTCTCTCTCTCTCTCTCTCTCTCTCTCGTTTCCTGAAGGTGAACATTAATGTTACTTATCAATGAAGGTAGGTGAGGCCTACTGTATATTAGGTTTCTGCGCTCGTCTGGGATGGATAACACAGCCACCACCTAATAAATGACGCATCGCCCAAGTATTTAGAGGCTTCATTTGCGAATTCATTCTGCATAACAATCGTGACCAGTGATATGTCCGATCCAGATTCGGGAAATTGGATCTCAAAAGTATGGCGTTGAAAGCATTAGACCCTTCGTCTTCAAAATCTTTTTCTGATTTG
>NC_090755.1:52507060-52517060 GCF_036898095.1 Palaemon carinicauda | reverse complement strand
ACGTTCCTCCAGCCTAACCAGGGACTCAGCCGAGTTCAGCTGGTACTGCTAGGGTGCCACAGCCCAACCTCCCACATTTCCACCACAGATGAAGCTTCATACTGCTGAGTCCCCTACTGCTGCTACCTCCGCGGTCATCTAAGGCACCGGAGGAAGCAGCAGGGCCTACCGGAACTGCGTCACAATCGCTCGCCATTCATTCCTATTTCTAGCACGCTCTCTTGCCTCTCTCACATCTATCCTCCTATCACCCAGAGCTTTCTTCACTCCATCCATCCACCCAAACCTTGGCCTTCCTCTTGTACTTCTTCCATCAACTCTTGCATTCATCACCTTCTTTAGCAGACAGCTATTTTCCATTCTCTCAACATGACCAAACCACCTCAACACATTCATATCCACTCTAGCCGCTAACTCATTTCTTACACCCGTTCTCACCCTCACCACTTCGTTCCTAACCCTATCTACTCGAGATACACCAGCCATACTCCTCAGACACTTCATCTCAAACACATTCAATTTCTGTCTCTCCATCACTTTCATTCCCCACAACTCCGATCCATACATCACAGTTGGTACAATCACTTTCTCATATAGAACTCTCTTTACATTCATGCCCAATCCTCTATTTTTTACTACTCCCTTAACTGCCCCCAACACTTTGCAACCTTCATTCACTCTCTGACGTACATCTGCTTCCACTCCACCATTTGCTGCAACAACAGACCCCAAGTACTTAAACTGATCCACCTCCTCAAGTAACTCTCCATTCAACATGACATTCAACCTTGCACCACCTTCCCTTCTCGTACATCTCATAACCTTACTCTTACCCACATTAACTTTCAACTTCCTTCTCTCACACACCCTTCCAAATTCTGTCACTAGTCGGTCAAGCTTCTCTTCTGTGTCTGCTACCAGTACAGTATCATCCGCAAACAACAACTGATTTACCTCCCATTCATGATCATTCTCGCCTACCAGTTTTAATCCTCGTCCAAGCACTCTAGCATTCACCTCTCTCACCACTCCATCAACATACAAGTTAAACAACCACGGCGACATCACACATCCCTGTCTCAGCCCCACTCTCACCGGAAACCAATCGCTCACCTCATTTCCTATTCTAACACATGCTTTACTACCTGTGTAGAAACTTTTCACTGCTTGCAACAACCTTCCACCAACTCCATATAACCTCATCACATTCCACATTGCTTCCCTATCAACTCTATCATATGCTTTCTCCAGATCCATAAACGCAACATACACCTCCTTACCTTTTGCTAAATATTTCTCGCATATCTGCCTAACTGTAAAAATCTGATTCATACAACCCCTACCTCTTCTAAAACCACCCTGTACTTCCAAGATTGCATTCTCTGTTTTATCCTTAATCCTATTAATCAGTATTCTACCATACACTTTTCCAACTACACTCAACAAACTAATACCTCTTGAATTACAACACTCATGCACATCTCCCTTACCCTTATATAGTGGTACAATACATGCACAGACCCAATCTACTGGTACCATTGACAACACAAAACACACATTAAACAATCTCACCAACCATTCAAGTACAGTCACACCCCCTTCCTTCAACATCTCAGCTTTCACACCATCCATACCCGATGCTTTTCCTACTCTCGTTTCATCTAGTGCTCTCCTCACTTCCTCTATTGTAATCTCTCTCTCATTCTCATCTCCCATCACTGGCACCTCAACACCTGGAACCGCAATTATATCTGCCTCCCTATCATCCTCAACATTCAGCAAACTTTCAAAATATTCCGCCCACCTTTTCCTTACCTCCTCTCCTTTTAACAACCTTCCATTTCCATCTTTCACTGTCTCTTCAATTCTTGTGCCGGCCTTCCTTACTCTCTTCACTTCTTTCCAAAACTTCTTCTTATTCTCTTCATATGACTGACCCAGTCCCTGACCCCACCTCAGGTCAGCTGCCCTCTTTGCCTCACGTACCTTGCGCTTTACTTCCACCTTTTTCTCTCTATATTTTTCATACTTCTCTATACTATTACTCTGCAGCCATTCTTCAAAAGCCCTCTTTTTCTCTTCCACTTTTACCTTCACTCCTTCATTCCACCATTCACTGCCCTTCCTCATGCTGCCTCCAACAACCTTCTTGCCACATACATCACTTGCAATCCCAACAAAATTTTCTTTTGCTAACTTCCACTCCTCCTCTAAATTACCAGTTTCTCTTACTCTCACCTCGTCATATGCCATTTTCAACCTTTCCTGATATTTACTTTTTACCCCCGGTTTTATTAGCTCTTCAACCCTCACTAGCTCCCTTTTACATCCACCTACTCTATTCCCCCACTCTTTTGCTACAACCAATTTTCCTTCCACCAAAAAATGATCAGACATACCGTTTGCCATACCCCTAAACACGTGCACGTCTTTCAATCTTCCAAACATTCTTTTTGTTATCAACACATAATCCATTAATGCCCTTTCTACTACTCTTCCATTTGCCACTCTTACCCATGTATACTTATTTTTATCTTTCTTTTTAAAAAAGCTAGCACTTATTACCATCTCTTGTTCAACACACATATCTACCAGTCTCTCACCACTCTCATTTTCACCTGGTACGCCATATTTCCCAATGACACCTTCTACCTCTCCAGCACCCACTCTAGCATTTAAGTCACCCATAACAACCACATAATTCCTTCTACCCAGTCCTTCTACACACCTAGTTAATTCACTCCAGAACTCATTCCGCTCTTCTTCACTTTTCTCACTACCTGGCCCATACGCACTGACAAACGCCCAACATTCCCTACCCAACCTAACCCTTACCCACATTAACCTAGATGATATCTCCTTCCATTCCACTACTTTACCTGTCATCCATTCACTCAACAATAAAGCCACACCCTCTCTCGCTCTTCCCCTTTCAATCCCAGACACTCTACCAGACGTTTCACCAAACATCACTTCACCCTTTCCTTTCATCTTTGTCTCACACAAGGCCAATACATCCATCCTTCTACTTCTAAACATACTTCCAATCTCACATCTTTTACTCTCTATCGTACTACATCCACGCACATTCAAACACCCCAAAACTAGAGTGCGGGGAGCAGTCACTCTCCCCCCAGCTCCATCTCTTTGTTGCTGTCTCACAGGATACTTTTACAGGAGAGGGGGTTCCCAGCCCCCTCGTCCCGTCCCTTTTAGTCGCCTCTTACGACACGCAGGGATAACGTTGGCGCTATTCTAATTTTTATATGCCCCCGCGGCCACAGGGGGCATATACACTTGTATATATATATATATATATATATATATATATATATATATACATATATATATGTGTGTGTGTGTATATATCTATAAATATATATATATATATATATATATATATATATATATATATATATATATATGTATATATAAATATGAATATATATATATATATATATATATATATATATATATATACATATATATATATGTATATATATATATATATATATATATATATACACAGTATATGTTTGTATGTGTGTGTTATGTGAATACTGATGTATTTCAGATAAAATGTCGGTGTGCAGCTAATGTAGTAGTATACTCTCTCCTTTGATTAAGCAGCGGAATTTGTGTGAAAAAAGAAATATCCTAACACCTCTGCGTTTTCCTCTCCGGGAGTTTTACCTCAGATAACACTAAGAAAACGGTATTTGATTCAGAAATATTGGTCTTAGGCAACACTTACAAAGTCGAGATCTTAAAGTTCCTGAATTATAGTTTATCTGAACTCTTGAGTGTATGGTTGGCTCTTTCAAATTTCGAAGTGATGGTTAATGTTTCCTTTCTTGCTTTAGCAAATAATTCTTTTATTTACGGAGATCGAAAAGAAATATCTCTATGGCTAATCGTCCATACCTCCAGTGAGATGAATTATTAATTTTCCCTTTTGCCTATATGTTCAGACAAAAGGCCAGTATGCTGAGAAGATTTTTGTTTTATTATCTCTTTCTGAAGCCGTAATCAAATTCTCTTGCTCTCCTTTTACTTAAAAAACCAGGTCAGCCATATTTAAGGCTTCATTTGTTATGATCAAAGGAATTACAATTCACTCACTTTCATTATGCATATGGGATCAATTGTTATGAATATCAAATTAAGAGGTCCGTTTTAATCCCAATTTTAAATGCAAGGATAAATCCTAGGATTAATATTTCTCCTTCAAACCCTTTATAATAATTTCATTTTACTTTTTTTATGACAGTTCCTCATAGAAGGAAGATCGAGTTTTTTCTAGAGCTCATTATAAGTTTTCCAATGAATTTTAAATAATACCAGACTGAGGTTTCAGCACATTTTTATGAAAGGTTTCTATATGCTGCCATTTTACACTTTTATTCAAAAATTTATGAACATTAACTTATTTATGACGTTGCTTTAGTTAGCGTTATTTTTGTCTAAAGTAAATTAAACATTGACGCTTTGCATATGAATTTGATCACAATTGTTGAAAGGGTTGAGCCTCATGCACTCCTGACCGAAAATCTGGTCAACATAATTGATGATTGTAGACGTGCTTATTCGGATAACAGGAGGCGAATCATTTTTAAAAAGTAATAGATCAGATTTCACTTGGAATAACTAATCTCAGGTGAGAGCTGTACTAGAAGAGTGTATGCTTCATTTACATTAATCATGCTGTTAAATCTACATATCTCAAAAGTTTACTAAGTGACTTCTCAGACACTGATGTATGTGAGTTATTTGCTATTATCTAATAGTTTGAAGAAACTTTAGGCTCTTTCTGTAAAGGAACACAATACGATACCTTCCAGTACACGACAAAAGTGAGGTAGTAGAAAATCATATTATTGAAAAATTACCGGCTCTAAAGCGAAGACGAGATTATGCATACCTTCTAAAAAACTTTGGATAGAAAGGCCTATCAGACGTCATGCTAGAAAAAAGGAAGATTTGAAACGAATGTTGTCAAAAGATTTAAAAAGAATGAAATATCTGTGCATCTTCAGATACTACTACTTGAAAAATTTGGGTTTTACAAAGGTCCCACCAACTTCTAGTCTGAAGCTGTGCATAAAAAGTGCGTATCCACTGGCAAACAGACTTTCCAGTTTATTAAAGGATGAAGCAGACATTCATGATCCATGTCAATATGGATATGAAGAACAAGAGACACGATGGGTTAGTTACAGAACCAATGTCTGAAGATTTTCCTAACCGGCATAATTGCAAGATCTGTTCAAGACCAAACTCATATTAATGAGTTTCAACTCGGTAACGTGCTCAAGATTTTTTTCTTGTGGAAGTTCAAGCAATTGTAAAAATAATAGTGCATAGGGCCACTATGTATACAGTATTCATAAAGGCATTGGTGGACAAGGCAGCTACAGACATTTTCCCACTAAAATAAGTTTTAAAATGAATTTTAAGTTTACCATATGATTGATTGATTGGTTATACAATGTTGCACGGTATAATTAAAACGCATTTACTATACAGTCTGATGGACATAGTGGTGGAGATCACAGATAATTGTGCGTAAAATATTTTACCTAATTACTTGATTATCCTTTGATTTATCTTTTTATTTGTTTAATATTATAAGACTTATGTTTAGCTGAGCGTATATTACTTAATGCTGGATATAATGAAGTAATCCTTTTGTTTTCATAGAATTATCCTTTCATTGTTCAAGTCAACAATTTAATTATGTATCATATCCTTATATCTGCTCAATTTGCTGATAGATTGCTTATATTTGTGCTCATCCAATGTTGAATTTTTTTTTTTTTTTTTTTTTTTTTTAATACAGTATCTTGTAGTTTTCATCTAGAAGATTCTGTCCGCAAGATATACAGATTTTAGGCTTTGTGGCTAATGTGGGTTCAGCGACATTCTTGTCGACCATTTTGGAGAAAATTACCCCATACTAGAAATGCCTATTCAAGCTAAAAATGGTCCCTTGACATCATAGAATCGTTTTATGAGGAGAACAGCTATATACACTTACGTCTCATTGATACACTGTAAGTGGCTCCTAAAGTAATGGTAGTTTCCTCAGCCCAGTGCTTTCCATACTCTATAAATGCGGTTTAGTCTAGAAAACAGTCTGCTCTCTTTGCCTCAATCCCATCTCCTGAATATAGACTTATGGTTTCTAAATCTCTTAGAGATATGGTGAAAATTATTGCATGGTGCAAAATGTGAGGGATGAAGTTCAACTCTAACAAGTCAAAAGTTTGTAATTTAAGTTGGTCAAGGACGTTGGATCCTCAACATCCAGATCTTTTCATTGACAGTTTCTTTAACTGTATACAACTCTTGTAGAATTCTACGCATTATTTTGGGTTTTGTTGATTTTTAAATTGCACTAAAATATTGAATATTAAAAATTGTCAAGATGTTTGGTGATCAAATATCCCTTGGAAAGGTCTTTTACTTTTTTCAGTCTACCATATATTGAATATTATTCTCATATCTGGCCTTTCGCTGCTGAATCCCACCTTAATCTATTGGTCAAAAACTTGCTATGTATTAAATTTCTTATCCCTGATGCAGACATCAATCGCTGTCACTATGATTCTGTTCATAATTCTGATTAGGTTTTGCATTCAGACCTTCCCATACTGTACCATCTTGTGGGTAGTACTTGTATGCAGTTAATTCTACTTAGTGCTTTAAAAATTCTATTCCAGCTATGACCAGATTATAGAAAGATATCTCTAATCTGAAAGTTGAATCGGTGGAAATTCTAAAGTTCAAACCTGTTGAAATTATTTTCTGTTGAAAATATTGACATGAGTCCCGTTTCATTGTTCTTATTATAGCTTACATGTTAGATCTCTATTCCCGTAGCACTCCTATTTTGCAGCTTGGCTATAAACAATAGTAACAATAAAATAAAAGATTATTTGCATGACGGTATTCTCATTACATGTCCTCTATCTAGATGTTCCTAGATATCAATTCAATCAAAATGCTCTGATAATAATCAATTTCTTACTGCAAATATTCACTAATAAAATATTGATGGAGTGAAAGGGTTTCGAAACTGTAAAAGTAGGGTGAATGGTTCAATGAATGTTGTTACATTTGACATGCTGCTGTTGAACTTTCTATGCAAATGCATTATGGTGCAAAAGATGTAGAAGTGTTTTAATTGGGAGTTCATCCAGGAATATTTAGTTATAAAAGTACTGTCTTTACTTATAAAGTTATTTTCCTCATGTTTATATAATAATTTCCTTACACTACAGGTGTTTGTGTGTGTGTCTATATACATGTACACACACACACACACACACACACACATATATATATATATATATATATATATATATATGTGTGTGTGTGTGTGTGTGTGTGTGTGTGTGTATTTACTTCTCTTCATTTAACAGCGACATATTTACAAAGTATTTTCACAACTTCGTTCATTTTCACTCCCTATTCCAAATTGCGCAGACATTGATAAACACGAAGTAATCTTTATTTAAATCAGGACGCAGATTAACAACAATATCGGAAGTAAATAGTAGATAAAGCAACAAACAAACTTATAATTAGCACTGCATTCACAAAATCAATGAATACCTCGCTCCCTGTATTATAAAACATAGACTACGGTTTTTTAATTTTGTTTTTTGTCATTGAAGTTGTGGCTTAACTCGGGAGCCTTTGAAATCCTCACTCATCGCTAATCCCTGCAACAGGATTAATCTCGCTAAGGTTGATGTGCTTCGCCTTTAAGGGTGGAAAGGAATAAACTTTTCCAGAAAAGAAATACTGTATCTCTCTCTCTCTCTCTCTCTCTCTCTCTCTCTCTCTCTCTCTCTCTCTCTCTCTCTCTCTCTCTCTCTCTTAGTTTGCTGTCGGTTTTATATATTTTTTTTTCCTCTTTCTTCTGTCCTTTTTGACATGATTGACAAGCTTCCCATTTTCCCACTGGATATTATGACGTAATCACGATCCAGTAGAATTATCGCCGGAGTTAATCTCGGGGGTAATTCTGCCGTCACCGACCTCTTCGACTGTAAAGTGCATTCACTATGAAATCTATCTCATTTTCCACTTTATTTAAACAATATAAACTTTCGATTAATTTAACATTTCATTTATTCTTATCGTCATCATTCTACGCCTATTAACGCAAAGGGCCTCGGTTAGATTTCACCAGTCATCTCTATCTTGAGCTTTTAATTCTATACTGCTCTATTCATCATTTCGAGCTTCACGCTTTATAGTCCTTAGCCATGTAGGCCTGGGGCTCCCAACTCTTCTAGTGCCTTGCGGCGCCCAGTTGAACGTTTGGTGAACTAATCTCTCTTGGGGAGTGTGAAGAGCATGCCC
Organism: Palaemon carinicauda; assembly: GCF_036898095.1. Taxonomy (NCBI): domain Eukaryota; kingdom Metazoa; phylum Arthropoda; class Malacostraca; order Decapoda; family Palaemonidae; genus Palaemon; species Palaemon carinicauda. The sequence goes on along the minus strand of NC_090755.1, from coordinate 52,508,687 downwards.
AAACCATCTCCATATACCCCTCATCATGATCTCATCCACATATGGCACTCGAGTAATCGCTCTTATAGTTTCATTTCTAAGCTTGTCCTGCCATTTAACTCCCAATATCCTTCTGAGGGCTTTGTTCTCAAATCTACTAAATCTATTAGAGGTTGTTTTATTGTCATACCAAGACTCATGTCCATAGAGTAACATTGATCTCACTAAACTGATATATAGTCTGATTTTTATATGTAATTTCAGCCGATTTCATTTTCCATTTTTTTTAACCTAGCCATTATCGAATTTGCTTTTTTCAATGTCATTAAATTTTGATTCTACAGACCCTGTATTGGAGATCATAGTTCCTAAATACCTAATTGATTACCTCATTAATCCTTTCTCCTTCTAATTATATTCCATCTTCCATTGCATACCCCGGTTTCACCATCTGTCTTTCTTCTATTCATCCTTAGCCCTACCTCGTGTGATATTTCATGCATTCTGTTAAGCAAGCATTGTAAGTCCTGTGGTGTTCTGCTAGCAAGGACAGCTTCATTAGCATACTCTACGCCTGCTACATTCCTATCACCAATCCAGTCCAATCCTTCTCCACCATCTCAGAGTGTTCTACGCGATAACAACATAAGTGACAACACATTCCCTTGGAGTATTCCGCTGTTCACTGGAAATTCATTTGATCAGACTTGATTAACATCAACTTTACACTTGCTATACCCATGAACAGATTTAATCTAATATACATATTTAAGAGGAATTTCAAAATATTTTAGGACTCTCCATAAAATAGGCCTGTTCACACTATCAAAGGCTGCCTTTTCATAGTCCACAAATGCCATCAAAAGGGGATTTCTATAATCTGATTCACTTAGAATGAAAATTTGGTCAGTGCAACTACTACCTTTTCTAAATCCTGCTTATTAATCTTTCAGCTTTTCATCGCTCTTTCTCTCCAGTCTCTTTAAAATAAGTATAATATATATTTTCATAGCAACTGTCTGTAATTATTGCAATCAGTCAGGTCTCTATCTTTTGCTATATTCACCAACACTTCTAACGCCCATTCATCAGGTTTGGCTCTTCATGCCTCATTCGACAAAATAATCATTTAAGTACTCTGGGAGCTACTTCATTTATAGGTCAAAGGCAAAGATTTCATTATGAATCATTCTTTTAATAACGGTATGCTTTCATTCACGCCAATCTTTCACTACCATTAACTATATTCATTAAACCCTGTTTTCAGTTTGAGAAGGAAATAAATTTGCTGGTAAATTTAAAGTATTGAAACTCTACATCAAATGTCTCGAATATTTTAAGGGGAGAATTTTCTTCTACTTGCCTTGCTCTTCTTAGTATCAATACTTTTTGTTTATAAAAAAATTTGTTTTCCAATGCATGTTTATTCTTTGGTTTCTTTTATTCCATTTGTCCCTTGGTTGTGATTAATCCATCTTACATGTTTGTTAAACCCTCTTGGAATGTTCTGTTTTCCTCAGGGTGTGGTACAAGCTGTAAAACGTCCTACGTGAACTTAAACGGATTTGGAAATTCATATCATTTTCCTTTTTCCTTTGCATAGTGTTCACTTCATCACTTTTCCCCCTTTTTTCTTTTAAATGAAAAG